>NC_079194.1:210092316-210184806 GCF_029499605.1 Hyla sarda
CTGGGGGCATTACCTATCTGGGAGAATTATCTACTACCTACTGGGGGCATTACCTATTAGATACCTACTGGGGGTATTAACTACAACCTATCTGGGGCATTACCTACTGCCTACCTACTAGTACATTACTTAGCTGGGAGCATTACCTACTAGGGGCATTATCAACCTACTGGGAGGTTAACTTATAAGGGGATTTCCTACCTACTGGGGCCACTACTTAATAGGGAAGGGGAAATAACCTACCCATCACCATCCTATTCCCCTACTTTTTCCAGCAACACACTTAACTACTTCCTTATACTATTCAGGGCACCAAGGGGAACATCATTTGGGGCACTTAGGGTAGGGAACATGTGAGAAATGTGCTGAAAAAGTGCTGAGTCTGGCAGATTCTGTGGAGACGAGCCATGGTTGGAAGAAGACTTCATGATGGTCAGAGCAACACAGAGATGTAAAGGAAAGAGAACGACTCCAAGAAGACGCTTCCTGTGAGTCAGCAGATGTAACAGCACTGTAATCATTTATACAGTCTGCAGAGCCTGTGTAGAGCCTGGGTCATTACTATGTGGGCTTTGTATAGGGGAATATTGGTCTATGTTCAGTAGTTTTATTTTAATCACTATGTGGTGGTAATGGTAGTCGTCATGGTGTAGTGGTATTAGTCTCACTTTTATACTGGTATTATTATTGTTAATATTGGTCTCTGTATACAGTATTTAGTCAGTAACAGTATGATGGTAATATATATGGTAATTATGAGGGATGAGCGAATCGAATCTGACGAATCCGAATTCATTGTGAATTTAGGAAAAATTAGCTTTGCAACAAATCCGAATATCGCCGCGATTCGATCACACAAATTGCTTCATTATACTCCATTTAGTGCAGTCCAGGCTCCAAATAAGCTGAATGTGCTCCTGGCCATGTTGCCGGTGCCGCAGTCCCTCCCTTTTCAAGTTGTGGACTCTGCACCTTTCAGAAAACTGATGGCTTGTGCCGAGCCAAGGTAGAGAATCCCAAGCCATGATTTCTTTGCGAAAAAGGCAGTACTGGCCCTGCATAATTTTGTGGAACAGAAGATGGACCAGTCCTTGAGCCTGTTGGTGTGTACCAAAGTGCACGGCAGTGCCGACGTCTGGAGCTATAACTACGGTAGGGGACAATACATGTCCTTTACAGCCCACTGGGTAAATCTGGTTCCTGCACAGCCACAACAGCAACTTGGACAGGTCACACCGATTTCGCCTCCACGCTCTCAGGCCATTGGTCACCGTGTCCTTAGCCTCCACTGCATGGACAAGTCTCACCGCCCCTGCAGCATACCATGTGTGCAGGGCAAGGCTTTGTCACGCTGTTCTTCACATGGTTTGCCTTGGCGAACAAAGTCACACAGGGGAGGAACTGCTAAAAGTAATTCATCAAGAAATCGAATTATGGCTTACTTCACGAAAACTGGAACTGGGAACCATGGTGACCGACAACGATGCGCTGCGACAAGGAAGCCTGATGCATGGCACACGTGTTCAATCTTGTCGTCAAGTGGTTCCTGAAGTGTTCCCCCCATCTGCAAGACATCCTAACAATGGGAAGGAAACTTTGCATGCACTTCAGCCACTCGTACACCATAAAGCACATGCTTCTAGAGCTGCAGCGTCAGAACGGTGTCCCCCAAAATAGTCTGATTTGTGACATTTCCACACTTTGGAATTCCACCCTCCATATGTTGGACCGACTGTACGAACAGAGAAATTATTCCACTGCTTCATTTACTACAACACGTGTTGGAAACAATGGCTGGTCAGTGCACTGGAGATGTGGCGCCTACATCTCACGGCCACATGAGCCCTGTGGGGGCTGAACTGGAAGAGGAGGAGGAGGGGGATAGTTGAGCACAGTTTAGGTTTCACAAAATGGGCGGTTTTTACAGTCATCTGACAGGAGAGGAGGAGCAGGAGGAGCAAGAGAAGCTCGAGGTTGATAAGGAATTAGAGACAGAGGATCCAGACCAACCATTGCAGTATGCAGTAGAGATGGAGGCAGGGAGTCCCTCCGAGTCACTTGCACAAATGGCACGATGCATGCTCATTTGCTTGCATAGTGACTGCCGAATTGTCACCATTTGGCAGCGGGATGTGTTCTGGCTCTCCACCTTATTGGACCCTCGCTAACGGCACAAAATGGGGGCCTTTTTTACACCCACTGGGAGGGAGTACAAACTGACCTACTACAGAGAGATCCTATGTAGTCAGTTGGCCAGTTCCTATCTGTGCCATCGCCCATTCTCTCACAGGTCTGACTTGGGGGGACCTCTGTGCTCACCTTCCATGGCCATGGCTGCTGGAGAGGGGTGGGCTGGCAGGACCAGTACCAGATACATCAGCAGCAGCTTGTGTCTACAGTTGCTGATGAGTAGCTTTCTTCACCAACATAGTGAAGCAAATCATCAGCAGCAGGTAGACCTGGAGCAGGACCTGAACCAGCAGGCAGCTCCATGTGTGAGGACATGGGGATAGGAATTCTGGGAAGGGGGGTAGGTGGGATCACCCTGAACCACATGCAGCATGCAGCAGTCAGTCAGCCCTGTGATGTCACAGCCCTATATAATTGGCAGCCATTGCTGCATCCAGGACTTTCAGCGTTTTATTGCAGAGAGAGAGCAGTGTTTGTGTTCCACAGAAAAACAGTTTTACAGCAGCGATTCACCACAAGCCCAAATCATTGCAGAAAAGCAGTGACAGGGGAGAGAGACAGAGAGAAAGTACACTTTACGGTGTACTACACAGCGACTCTGTACTGCTGCACTGTGGTGTACAACAACTCTAAAGCTAATAGGGGCCAGTTAGGGTGAGCACTAAAAGCCATAGTCACCTACTTTTAGTGCCTAATACAGTTTTAAACGTAGTGGAGCGTATTGTCCTCCTCTCATAAGTGTAAACTGTATGTACACCTACGTGGTGTACGATTTTTTTCCTTTTAAACTAATTTGGGCCAGTTCCAGTGAAAGGCCAGCCAAAGCTACACACTTGTTTTTGTAGCCTAATACAATTTTAAGCATAGTGGAGCGTATTGTCCTCCTCTCTTAAGTTTGAACTCTATGTACACCTACGTGGTGTACAATTTTTTCCTGTTACACTAATTTGGGCCAGTTCCAGTGAAACTTCCAGTGAGTCTACAGTCGCTGATGAGTAGCTTTTTTCACCCGCATAGTGAAGCAACTCATCAGCACCAGGTAGACCTTGAGCAGGACCTTAACCAGCAGGTGGAGGCATACCTTGACATGACTCTGCCAACACACCTTGAAGATCCACTGGACTTCTGGGCAGCCAAACTTGATTTGTGGCCGCAACTAGCAGAGTTTTCCCTGGAAATGCTGTCCTGCCCGGCCAGTAGTGTGCCATCAGAGAGGGTGTTTAGTGCGACGGGGCCATAGTTATGCCAAGGAGAACTCGTCTGTTCACGAAAAATGTGGAGAGACTGACCTTTGTGAAGATGAATCAGGCATGGATCAGCCAGTATTTCCACCCACCAATGCCTGATGCATCAGAGTAGATTGACCATGGTGCCACACCAACATTTCACAAATATGGATAGTGCAAAACATATTTAAGATACTGTTCCCCAGTTACAGAAATTCCTCCGCATCAGACCACAAGTAAATATTGAGGATATGCATTAGCTAAAACTTTACTTTTCTTAGGATAAAATATATGGACCCCAATTTTTTCATATCTAAGAAAAGGAAAGGTGTGCAAGTATTGATGTGATGCAAAGACCTCTAAAAGGTGGAAGGGAACAAAATTTGGTTCATTGTAACCGGTGGGAGTAAAAACTTCCCCTGTAAGGCCCTACTCTTGCATTATTAATTCCCTTCTTGGCAAGTGTTACTCACCCTAAAAAGGGCAGCCCCACACAGGAACCTCTCCCTATTTCCACCTACAAACACTGCTATTTCCCAGGGATTTTAGGTGGAAATAGAGAGAGTTTCCTGTGTGGGGCTGCCCTTTTTAGGGTGAGTAACACTTGCCAAGAAGGGAATTAATAGGGCGAGAGTAGGGCCTTACAGGGGAAGTTTTTACCCCCACCTGCTACAATGGACAATACGTTGTTCCCTTCCACCTTTTCATGGAAAGTGTTACTAGTCTTAAAAAGGGTGGCCCCACACATCTCTCTATTTCCACCTAAAAACCCTGGGAAATGGCAGTGTTTGTAGGTGGAAATAGGGAGAGGTTCCTGTGTGGGGCCGCCCTTTTTAGGGCGAGTAACACTTGCCAAGAAGGGAATTAATAATGTGAGAGTAGGGCCTTACATGGGAAGCTTTTACCTCCACCGGTTACAATGGACCATACGTTGTTCCCTTCCACCTTTTAGAGGTCTTTGCATCACATCAATACTTGGTGGTGTAGGTGGCGCGTGGTGTTTTTTGCACACCTTTCCTTTTTCTTGATTTCCAAATTTTTTTTTTTTATTAAAAGTTAAGTTTTATGTCATGCATATCCTCAATACTCACTTGTGCACACAAACACTTTTTGTGCACAAAACAGACCGTTTTCTACCTACCTGCCTCAGCTACTATTCTGATTCTGCCACCTGCCTGATGCCAAGTTCTCTTTTTTTCACCCACCTTCGCCATACTGGTATTGACACCCACTGCCCCACTCTGTCACCGGGTCACTTTTAGAACTCCTGATGCTGCTGATACCACCTCAAGGCTGTCTCATTCTGCCACCATATGTTCTCCTCGTGCTGATGCCTCCTCCAGGCTGTCTCACACTGCCACCATATGTTTTCCTCATGCTGATGCCAGCTCTAGGCTGCGTCATTCTGCCACCATATGTTCTCCTCATGCTGATGCCAGCTCAAGGCTGTCTCATACTGCCACCATATGTTCTCCTCTTGCAGATGCCACCTCCAGGTTGTCTCATTCTGCCACCATATGTTTTCCTCATGCTGATGCCAGCTCCAGGCTGTCTCATTCTGCCACCATATGTTCTCATACTGATGCCAACTACAGGCTGTCTCTTACTGCCACCATATGTTCTTCTCATGCTGATGCCAGCTCCAGGCTGTCTCTTACTGCCACCATATGTTCTCCTCATGCTGATGCCAGCTCAAGGCTGTCTCATACTGCCACCATATGTTCTCCTCTTGCGGATGCCACCTCCAGGTTGTCTCATTCTGCCACCATATGTATTCCTCATGCTGATGCTAGCTCCAGGCTGTCTCATACTGCCACCATATGTTCTCCTCATGCTGATGCCAGCTCCAGGCTGTGGCATTTTGCCACTATATGGTCTCCTCTTGCTGCCACCAACTCCAGGCTGTGCCATTAAGCCACTATAGGGTCTACTCATGCTTCCGCCACCTCCAGGCTGTGTTATTCAGCCACTATATGGTCTCCTCTTGCTGCCGCCAACTCCAGGTTGTGTCATTCAGCCACTATATGGTCACGTCTTGCTGCTGCCACCTCCAGGCTGTGTCACTGTACCGCCACGTAGTCTCCACATGCTGCTGGCACATTAAATAAAACTTTTTAGGTTGATCTATTTGAAATCTTCAATTTAAAAGTTAAAAAATATCTTAAATCTTTTCAATTGGGAGGCCCTATGGTCTCGTCAGGCTGTTGCCACCTCCACGCGTGGCCATTCAGCCACTATATGGTCTCCTCATGTTCCCGCCACCTCCACACTGTGTCATTCAGCGACTATGTGGTCTCCTCATAATGATGCCACCTCCAGGCTGTCATTGTGCCGCTTTGGGACAGTGATTCTAATAGTAACCCCTCTAATCTGCATGTCATACTGAAAAACAGTATTATTTCACTAACCCAGCACACTCCTGCTCTCTGTAGGCCAGAAATAGCCGTTTTTAATAGTGATTCACTGCTGTCAGGGACCGACCAGGGGGACAGGGAAAGTGAGCCCTAAACAGACCCTAAAACAGCTCTCCCTGCCTACTTGCCCATCCACCCAAAATGGTAGATTGACAACTGGGTGCCGGTCCCTCCCTAAAGTGCAGTGGGCTAAATAACACATACTAATAAATAGTCGGTCACAATCCAGAAACATAACAGGAACATAGAACTCTATAGCATAAAGTTAAGAGGACACAGATCAGTGAGCAGCACAGGGGATACTATAGACCAATGGTAAAGCACAGAGGAAAACACTAGATCCTAAGTGATCATGTTCTCTATGATCAGTGAATGTACAAAAACTCCAAAGATCGGAATGATGAACTAATAAACAAATAGAGTTCAAAACACCAAACAAGGAAACGGATGAGTCTAAATAGACTCCAGAAACAGACAGGAATATAGCATAATCCCCCAGAACCTCCAATAAAAGACAGGAAAACGGATGAGTCTAAACAGACTCCAGGAACAAACAGGAATATAGCATAATCCCCCAGAACCTCCAGTAGACACAAAGCCCCCATGGACCGGTAACAGGGATCTATCGCTATACAGGAATAATCGCAATCCCTCAGAACACCTCCAGTAGACAAAGAGTCCCTATGGAACGGTAACAAGGATGCCTAGTTACAACTCAAAAAAACAGATACAACAGGATATAATTATAGAACACTGTTCACACTGAACACAAGACAGGAATCACAATCCCTCAGAAAACCTCCAGTAGACACGGAGTCCCCATGGACATGTAACAGAGATGCCTAGTTACAACTCAAAAAAACAGATACAACAAGATATAATAATAGAACACTGTTCACACTGAACACAAGACAGGAAAAATTGCAATCCCTCAGAAAACCTCCAGTAGACACAGGATCAATCTCCCAGAGTCCCCAATGGAGCGGGAACAGGAATATCTAGATACAGAAACACAGAAAATGGATACAAGAGAAAACACAGCGTCAACAGATAAATAGCAGAAAGGATATACAAATCCTAAAACCGACTATTAAAAAACACAGCTTAAAATCTATTTAGAGCATGCCACATAACCATGGCTAAAACCAGAACATACAAGGTGCATGCTAAAGCAAAAAATATTAGATAAAAACTCAAATAAAGAGTGTTTCACCAAGAGCTCCATAGCATCATGTCAGGATCTCGGGAAGTCAAAATGTCAAATGTATCACCAGCCCAGAGGCTAGACTGGGCTGACATAAATAGACACACCCTAGAAGCTATTGGCTAGAAAACCAAAGGCTTTAACTATTCCCTGACCGGGGAACATAAAACTGTTCACACACAACCAAATACAATAGCTGTGTGTGAACACAGAATAAGACAGACATGACAGCCGCGAATCAATTCGGACCAAAAATATTTTTGGGGAAAATTCGGCAAATCGGTTGAATAGAATTTTTCAAAAATTCGCTCATCTCTAGTTTTTATATTCCTCCTTGTATACTGGTAATATTCCTCTCAATATACTGGATTTAGTCATAACAGTATGGTGGTTATATGTATGTTAATATTTCCTTCTTCCTTCCCCTGTGAACTAAAGGGCTCTTGTTTTTCTTGTCCTCTGTTTTCAAATATTTTTTTCATAGACGATGGGTAAAATAGTGGCAGGGCACTGAGGGCAGATTTGTTGGTGGGCCACGGGAGGGGGGGGGAGCCATGCCTTGAGCCGTGTAAGGGGCCCCCAAATTTTTGTTGACAGCCAGGACTACAGCTGCCATGCCCCCTCCATTCATATCTATGGGAGGAGGCGTGACGTGTTCCAGACCCCGCTGCTGCTAACCTGGATTTCACGGGGGTCCTCAGCGATCAGACATCTTATCTCCTATCCTTTGGATAGAGGATAAGATGTTTTTCGGCGGAGTACCCCTTTAAACTTCTTACAGAAATGCCTGGGTGTTCTGATTCTCCCTGCCCACACACTGATTGACAGCTCTATGTGCATATAACCTCACCCTGGACAAATATGTCAGTCATCTTCTATCCTGACTGCGTATTAGCAGCTTGTTACATAATCAAAACCTAGCACACTATATAGCTCCCAGCTCAGCATCACCTTTGTGTTAGCTATCCTCACATAGATTAACATAGGAGATCTGACAGACTCATTTTTATGAACAGAAAATATATTTTCTCTAACTATTCTACATTAAAGCCTTTTTTCTAGAAAATATATCCTCACAGAGATATGTAAATCACCTACATTTTTCATGGTATGATTCACTGCAAATCAGCCATTAATCCAATTCTGAATCGACTACCAGTTTGGATTTGGCTCTACACTTGCTTGGCTGGGTGCAGAACGCCTAGACTAGGAAATGTACTTGTGAGTACTAGTTAACTCCGGACCAGTGCACAGGAGCAGGGACTCCTGTCAAAGAGATACATTTCTGCTCCTGTGCATACTGAAAGGTAAAGCATAAACTGTGACTTTGATAGGAATCCCTTCTCCTGTACTGAATAGAGAAGTCTGATTTTTTTTTTTTGTAAAGTTCGGAATAAGTCATCTCTCATTTTTAATCTCAATATAATACTAGAAAAACCCAATACAGTTAAATTACTTTAATCTGCTATGAATAGCTACTGATAGAAAAATCACTAGTTAAAACAGAACACAGTACCTTCAGGAAGAATATCTGAAAAAAAATATGTCACAACAACCAGACCTGGATACCAGATATGTTTTAATGCAATGAAATTACTTATTTGTCCCCTTCCATGGCACCCCAAACAGTAACAAAGCTCCCTTGATAATAACCCACCTCTCCTCATTTGCATGCCGAGCAGATGTGTTCTCTGCATGTGGTCTGCGCAGGTAGAGAGACACTTCTGACCAATGGCATTCTGATTTATCACAGTTTTCAACTGCATGCAGGTGCAAAAGATGCACATACAGTTGAAAGTGAAAAGCCCCTCTGAATCTGGGGCATGGACATGGATTTCCAGTGTTATCGATATATATCAGGCAATTGCTCACTCCTTGCCTGATATATATAGTAGAGCACTAACCTTCCCCTCATCCCAGCCATGGGTACAGTAGATTCTATAGACATGCAAGGGTACTGTGTTAAAAGACCATACAAACAGAAAGCACAAGGAGTGCTGTCATATGTAAAATCCCAAAGAGCCATTTATTTATCTAGAATAAGACTCTTAAAGTTATCCACTGAAATAGAAGATAAATGGAAAATTTTCAAAACACAAGAATATGTAATATATAATACATTAGTAAGTGAAGATAACAGTTAATTTGTCTGTTTTATCTTATTTTAGTTTGTTTAGCATATCAGAATAAATTGAAGACCACAATATCTGCCCAGTCAAAATTCCTTAGCACTTACGATGGATCGGAGAACATGCAATTGGAAGACATTTATACAGAGAGTATCCTGGAGATACCAAAAAACTCAAACAACTCTGAACATATGCATGGTTCTCAAAACCAGGATCTCCTGAGTATATTTAATGCCCAAGGAGTACTCAATGACAATGCAGATACCATTCTTATTCTTGGAGATGCTGGGAGCGGAAAAAGTACATTGCTTCAACAAATCCAACATCTCTGGGCCGATGGACTAGCATTTCAAAATTTCTGCTTCATTTTCCCATTTAGTTGTAGAAGGTTGCGTTGTATTACCAAGCCAATATCTTTAAAAACACTTCTGTATGAGCAATGCTGCTGGCCATCAGATCAACTTCAGGATGAAATATTCCAGTTCATTCTTGATAATCCAAGGCAGGTCCTTATCACTTTTGATGGATTCGATGAGTTGAGGTTTGCTTTCACAGATGACTCTAAACATTGCTCTCCTACTGAAACAACGAACATAGCAAGCCTTGTTTTCAACCTCCTTCAAGGAAACCTGATAAAAGATTGTATAAAAGTGGTAACCAGCAGACCGGATGTTGTGACTGTTAACCTAAGGAAATATGTAAGAAAAGAACTGCATTTAAAAGGTTTTTCCGAAGAAGGGATTGAGTTTTTTATGTCAAAGCACCACAGCACCCCAGACACGGCAAGAGACATCATCAATGTGGTGAAAGCCAATTCTTCTCTCCATGGACTTTGTAATATTCCTGTGCTCTGTTGGATTGTATCAAAGTGTCATGAGCAACTGGTTGGTTGTGGTAGCAACACTCCACAGACCATGACTGATATGTATTTTCTAACTCTCAAACATTTCTTCCTTCATTCCTCAACAAAGTTAAAGGTAAGAGAGACAATTCTCATAGAAAAAGTCAACTCAATCAGACACCTTGGGAAATTGGCACTTAATGGACTCTGTCAAGGATTATATGTATTTTCTTACCTTGATGTTGCTAAGGAAGGGGTTACTGAAGAGGACTTATCCTTAGGGTTTCTTGTCCTTTCAAGAAACTTTTCAGATGTAGAGAAAGTTTCATCGCAATATTATGAGTTTCTTCATATTACACTTCAGTGCTTTTTTGCAGCACTGTATATCATAATGAATGATGATATTGGCTCATCCTCGATCCGTCACCTCTTTAAATGGAACAAAAAAACTGCAGACAATTCTAGTGGAAGACTACATAGAATGTCTCGGTTTTGTTTAAAGCCATTCCTACATAGCCAAGGCAAACCGTTGTTATGCAACATGGAGATTAGAAACCTCCAGCTCACTGCAACATTTGTAGCGGGTCTGTTCTCGAAGGCATTTTACAACAATCTGCTTGATTCATGGCATCTGATAAAACTTCCTAGGAAATGTAAAATCGTTAAAAAATGTCTGGCCAAAGGTATCCAGAAGCACTTTAATTCCATACCGTCTGTTCTGAAAGATGAGAAGAAAAGCATGCATGCTATGCCAGAATTTGTCTGGCTCATAAGGTGTATTTATGAATTGCAAGACATGACTTTGTCTGAGAAGGCCGTGCAAGGTCTAGACATTGATCACTTGAAGATGACCTACTGTCGGATTAGTCCAGCTGAATGTACAGCACTGGCATATGTACTGAAGCATTTAAAGAAACCAGTTGGCATACAGTTGGATCACAATTATGTTGGTGACATTGGAATTGGGCAGTTGATTCCCTGTCTTAACAAGTGCCATTCTCTATAGTAAGTGGCTACTGTATTCCTTATTTGAATGGAATCACTGTACCAACTGTTAGTATAATAGTATAATATAAAAAAAAAACTGCATTTGAAAATGTTAAGGTGAAAAAATCTCTAATCTAGTTCACTTAAACATTCCCTATCCTTGTAATATAATGTGTGTAAAAATAAACCTCACCACCATTATTGTCCCCTATAGTCTCGTGACCTAAAATATTTGGGGGTGGGGGGTGAAAAATTGCCCCAAATTGTTGAGTAGTCTCTTATTGAATGTGTGACTTTTTCAGCATTGTTTCTTACAAAAACTAAGGGGTATTGATAAATTCCACCCTCCACGCTTATCCCTAAATATATATAACCAAGCAATGAATTTAAAGAGATCATGCCGACTGGGCACAATGGCATTGTGAAAGGGCCTTAGAGGTCCATAAATGTTTAGACAAGGTGCTGTGGAGAGCCTATAGAGACCTTGGAAGATAAAAGTATTTTTTTTTTTATAACCATTGTTTTTTTTTTATATAACCAATGGGTTGCTTTAAACATAAAGTAAATGCCATTTTGTTAACAAACAGGACTCTCTTTTTGTAGTTTAAGAGACAACAACATTAGTGACAAAGGGCTCTGCAGACTCATGGAGCAGATTCTTCACTGGCCAAGCTTCCAGAAGATTGCGTAAGTATTCATGATGTGACTACCATTATGAATCATTTGCTAACAACTACCACTACAGTGAATGAGAGTTGAGCTGCACTAGCCCAGCTTGGTCTCTATACAACATACAAAAACTATTTAAGTGTATCTCTTGGTTGTGAGGAGTTCCCCCTAGCAGAGACTTTGTCCCATATCCCATATTCTCTGAAAAACCACAAAGTTTTAACCTGTTTCATGCCACTTGTAGTTAGGGCAGCACTAATCCTCTGACAAGTTTCTTTTAAAGTGTGAGATATATAGAAAAAAGGTTCAGCTCATCAGAGAATATTATCACAACACTGCATGTTGTCATCTAGAAGAAGATGTATTGGGCAACCTTCTTACATTCGGGTGCTCATGTTACACTGTTCAAAATGAGAAAACAAGGTTAAGCTAGGGAAGATTAAAACTTTGTTCATTTAAGTATTGTTAAAATCACTTAAATCATAATTAAGTCTTAGCAAGAGTTGAATGGTTCCTGAAGCTCAACTTGATTGACACTATAGCTTTGTCAATATGTTACTGAGTACAAATTATCCACATTCCGTTCCCACAGTACTTTAAAGGAGTACTCCACTGGCCAGCGTGGAACTAAATGTCCGGAACGCTGTTTTTGCACTGCGGGGCTGTCACGCCCCCCCCCCCCTCCCATCGACTTGCCTCATGGGGCGTGCCCGTGACATCACAAGGGGTGTGGCCGACCCCCGCAGTGCGAAAACAGCTTTCGGAACATTTAGTTTCACGCTGGCCAGTGGAGTACCCCTTTAACAAAATTACAAGTTATCCTATTCACAGGATAGAGCATAGCTATCTTATTGTGGGGGGGTCGCTCAGTAGTTGGATCTCAAGAACAGGGACCCAAATATCCTGTCAGAATGGAGTGCATTGCTGCTCTATTGATTCTCTATGGGAACTGCTAGAAATAACCAAGTACAGCGATCATCTATCTATATGGCTACCACAGAAAATATCAGGAGTTGCAAACGCACGTTTCCATTCTGACAGGAGATTCGGATCCTAATTCTTAAGATCAAGGTGGGGGGTGTCCCAACGGGTCAGCCTTCTATGATCAGAAAGATAGGGGACAACTTGTAATCAGGGGACAACTCCTTTTTTATCAATGGTGTATTACATATTGCAATTAAAGCTCGGTCAACACTATGCATGGTCACTGTTAAAGAGAGAACATTCACTATATATATATATATATATATATATATATATATATATATATATATATACATATATTAATTTAGGTGTAATTTTCTCCTCTAAGTTTCCACAGTATGGAACTTTACTATATGTCCTACATTGCCACCATATATACTAATGAGAACATTACAGCAAACAATTACATCATTACATCAAACATGGTGTGAAGATACCAAATAGGCCTTTTAACTGATTTTCTTAAATGTTTTAGGTTATTCAACAACAAACTGACTGATGAATGCATGAGTTCCATAGCTTGTGTGCTGAAACACAAGCAGAACTTTTTATCTCTAAGGTAAAGAAAAATCTAAATACTGCAATACTGGATAACATTATGAAAAATAGCTCTGCAATGATGACATACCCAGTGTAGCTATCACTTGTATGGTATAGTTTAAGGGGTTATCCTAAGATTTTAACGTATTATCTATCCACAATATAGGTGCTAAGTATTTGATTGGCAGGAGTCTGATTGCTAGGATCCCTATAAAACATGAGAATGGAGGTCCTTGTTCCTGATAGAGTTTTTGCACTGGGGTCTCTGCTACTACTATATAATGCATTGGAAGTAAAACCATTAAAACCAATTACATTCTTTCTCAGGCTAGGGAATAACTTTATAACCAGTATTGGAGGACAGATACTAGCAGAAGGCCTAAGAGAAAACAACTCAATTAAATATCTAGGGTAAGTACACATTACATTATCAATAGGATAGGCGTTTTTTCTGGCAATATAACTTACAAGTTATTCAATTGTTTCACTTTCAGACTCTGGGGGAACCAGGTGGGTGATACTGGGGCTAAAGCTATTGCAGATGTCTTAAAGGTTAACCGAACATTGATATGGCTCAGGTAATTATTATGTATTACTATGTGTAATGCAGAATTGTTTCAGAAAATAGTTTTCTTATTATGAGTAGTAGGACATGTATAAAACCTTCAACCTGCCTCTCTCAGTATTCCCATAAGTTCTAGCTGTTAAAGGGGTATGTCAGAAGTTTAATCTTTTTGGCCTTTTGGTAGGCATCTGGTTCATTGGGCTGAGATAGAACTCTAGAAAGCGCTGGGAATAATATATGTTCTTGCATAACCACCTGTCTTTATCTACTGCACTTCACAATCTAACAGCGGCTGGTCTTTATGTGATATTGTATATCATATAATAACTGAGGGCAAGCAGGGCACTGTACACTGAGGACAAGCAGGGCTCTGTACACTGAGGACAAGCAGGGCTCTGTACACTGAGGACAAGCAGGGCTCTGTACACTGAGGACAAGCAGGGCTCTGTACACTGAGGACAAGCAGGGCTCTGTACACTGAGGACAAGCAGGGCTCTGTAAACTGAGGACAAGCGGGGCTCTGTACACTGAGGACAAGCAGGGCTCTGCATATATCTATCTATATCAATATCACAAAGAAATTCTGTTTCATTCTCTGTATTTCTAACTCAATGACACTTTTGTTTTTCAGCTTGGTAGGCAACAATATAGGAAGTGTGGGAGGAGAGGCCCTGGCTGGCATGTTGGAGAGAAACACTGTACTGGAGGAACTCTGGTAGGCACTTTTATACAATCCTAGTAAAGCAGCATGTTATATCTCATAACATGCTGTATTATGTTCGAGTTGTCCCCTAGAAATACAATTTTAAGGCTATATTTCTACTTGGCAATTTTTGGGGAAAACTGGCACTTCGGTTTCTATATAGGCACTGTCATATGAACAATAGTACAAGCAAATATAAGAAGCATTGTAATATATATTATTATACAAAAATGCTTCTTTCCCATGTTATCAAACTTTTTCCTTTTCCCCCTGCTAATGCTCAACTATTCTTCACTGAAAATCAGCTGAGCTTTGTCTTGGGTCTGCAAGACAAGCAATACAAGTCTATGGAGTGGGAAGCTAAAAATACCATGTGCAAGTTACATAGAAATAGTGCTGTTTTTCATGAACACGCAAAGTGAAAAGTCACCTGAAATGACAGGTACGCTTTAAGCCAAAACTGAGATTGGATGTCAGGAACTGCCTGGAACAGGTGAGGTTTGATATGGGGATTGCTCATGAATTGGACAGATCCTGACATGAACAGAGGTGCCAGCAGACAGCACTGTGATTAGACTGGAAAGAACTACCCAACTTCCTCTGGGAAACAGAGCAGCTGATAAGTACTGGAAGGCTTAAGATTTTTTTAATTGAAGTAAATCACAAATCTGTAACTTTCCAGAGTATACCTTTAAGAAGAGTACAAGCTAATCTAAACTAGCTGCTGACATAAAACTACCAGGGCTGCTATTATACCGTTACCAATGTTAGTTAAATACAACTTAAATAAAGACATTTTCATTCCTGTTTTTCGTAGGCTTGATGAAAACAGACTTCAGGATATCGATGCTATTTTGATTGCAGAGAGTCTTAAGAAAAACCGTGCCTTGAAGGTTTTGAAGTAAGAATACACTCAGTATACTCTTCAGTGACATCATATTCACTGATTTATCTGATTGAATAAAGCCTCTGTCTCTTGATATTTGTCATGTGTACTGTAAAATAGGTATAGCTCAGTAAAGTTGACATATACATTAGAGCCATTTCAGCCAACGATTGCATGACAATATTACACTCTATCATTTATGATTGCCTACACTAAACAGATGTCTACTTAAAGAGTACCTGTCATCAAACCATATTTTCTGAACTAACTCAGATTATATTCCCTAACGACGGTACTCCAAACACTCCTCGTGACCTTAAAAAAATTCCGAGTTTTAAAAGCTCTGTATCATACCTTCCTTACATTGTGTGAGCTCCCGGCAGGAGAAAGTGGGCGTTCCCCAGCAGGCGCAACGTCACTAAAGCCTGGGAGCCTTGCCTCGCCATGCCCTGCACACACTTCCTGAGTTTGGTCTCCTGCCAGGCCGGGAGGAGAGCAAACTAACTGTTTCACTTGCGCAGGGAACAGAACAGAGCCACCTAGTAGCCATTTTTTTAATCACATTAAAAACATATAAAGGTTGAGAATTTTAACAGCAAATAAATATCAAAGTGTCTTATAATTACATAAGGAACAATATATTAAAAGTTTAGTTTGGTGACAGGTACTCTTTAAAGGGGTACTCTGCTGCTCAGCATTTGGAACAAACTGTTCCTAAGGCTGTAGCCGGGAGCTCGTGATGTCATAGCCCCGCCCCCTCATGGTGTCATGCCCCGCCCCCTCATGATGTCATGCCCCACCCCCTCAATGCAAGTCTATGGGAGGGGGCGTGATGGCAGTCACACTCCCTCCCATAGACTTGCATTGAGGGGGCGGGGTGTGATGCCATGAAGGGGTGGGGCTATGACGTTACGAGCTCCCAGCGCCAGATCCAGCATTCAGAACAGTTTGTTCCAAACGCTAAGCAGCGGAGAACCCCTTTAAAGTGTATCTGTAACATCATATGTGGTGACACACAGTGTAAAAGGGGTTAACACATATATGCCAGACATACCTTTCTTCGTACAATTGCATGCTATATTTCCAAAGAATTTTTTTTTTTAATCATCCAGAAGTGTCAGAGAGTGGTGGACTGGGGTCAGCTATGCTCCTGTGTGTGATTGACATACACGTTTTGTCTGTCCGCAGAGGTCCCGTGTACTTTTCCTGCGCATGCGCCGCCAATGTGTATATGTGTATGACTGTGTCAAGGTGTATTACAGGGCTACTGTGTTACTGTGACTACAAGGCTACAGCACTGCTCCTGTAACAAGTGATGCCCCTTTTATGCTTTTCTAATGCCTGTGATCTCCTCTGGACCAGCAGTACGTGCAGGGAAGATGGAGGTGTCACTCGAGAAATGGAGGAAGTGAGCTCTCTGCCACTAGCTATTACGACACACGTGCAGTGAATCAGGGATGCTCTGAATCCCTCGCAGACTCACAGTGCGTGCGCTGTAATACACATTGACAGCGATGCGTGGGAAAAGAACACATGTTTGCCATGGGCTGGCGAGCACTGCGTATAAATAACATGCAGGAGACGGTGTGGCGTCAGCAGAAAGAGGCATTGCGACCCTAGGCCATAGCAGACTCCAGGCCATGCTAGATGATATAAAAACCTGTTTTCAAGTAAATAAAGCAACAAATTCAACTAAGAAAGGCATGCCTGGCTTATACATGTCAATACACTGTGTAGCCCATGTAACAACTATGCAAGATGTGACAGATGCATTTAAAAAAAAAGTGATCTGTCAAGTCATTTGTGTATTTTTCAGGCTAAATTCCTTATGAAGGCCAGTTTGTGGATATAACTTTAAGGAAACACAGATTTGAACTCAGTTGTAAGCATTTTTTGACATTACATTCGAAGAAAACAATGCCAGGTCTGAAATGACCTGCACTTTTTTATTACTCTTAGCTCCTCCTATGGAACGCAATACCTACTTATGCATAGTCGAACATATGGCTAACAGACAGCTTAAAAAAAAAATATGCAAGACACCTTTGCATGCTGCACCCCTGGACTAGTGATGAGCGGCATTGCCCATATTCGAATTTGCGATATTTCGCGAATATATAGACGAATATTCGTCCTATATTCCCGAATTTCGCATATTCGTTATATTCGCATATGCGAATATTCGCATAATCTCGTATTTGAGGAAGACACCAGTGAGGGGGTCGGCAACTTTACTATTGGTTGCTAGGGATGTTGTTGATAACCTCTGACAAGTGTTTTTGCATCATTCTAAATGGCCCACAAGTGAAAAGAAGGAATATGCGAATATTCACATATGCGAATATGCTCATATGCGAATATTTGCATATGCGCAAATGTGGGAAAAGAGCGAATATTCGCAACTTCGAATATATAGCGAATATATTCGCAATATTCGTGAATTTGCAATATTCATGATAAAAATTTGAAATGCGAATATTTGCGCTCAACACTACCCTGGACACCTATGCCTATACCATCACCCAGGTGTGGTTGTGATGTGCACTAGGGATGATGTTGTGGTTTTTGAGGGTAGTAGTCCCTGACGTTTGTTTCACATAGCTTAGCGGTGTTAGCCCAATATTCTTTGAAACACAACCTTTTTTCTAAATAATGCAGTTCACACATGCAAAGCACAGGATTGGGACTTCTGATGCCAGGATTCCAGGCAAATCCAGGGAAGTCCTTCCTGATTTGGAAGACAGGCTAGCTTTGATCCAACCATAGGCCTATAATAGATCAGCAAAATACAGAAGGGTCCTTGTTCAGCTCTATCCTTTCTTGAAAATTCTCTTCTTCTTGAAGGTTAAGACAATGTAGAAAAATGTAAATACAATTCTTTGTTTAATAAACATTTATAAGCAAAGATATGATCTGCATATAAAGTTCACATAAAATGCATAAAAAAGCAAACTTTAAAGCCTAAATGCATAAAAAGAAAGCTTATCTTGAAGCATATTTTTCGGCCTCAAAATACGCTTTCTGAAGACAGCCTTAGATGCTTATGTACACATGCACTCTGTTAAAAAATGTGGTGTGCATTGCACAAGAGTACACTACTTCTCCCAATGTCATCACAATGTCATAGTATAGGAGCTTACTGACACAACCTTTTCCCCTAAGGTCATTTTTCTGTATTTTAATAGGCTTTCTAACAATGGTTTTAGTAAAACTGGTGTCTCTGCCCTAGCTGAAGCTCTAAAGTTCAACAATGTTATCACTGCCATCTGGTAAGTACCTATGCCACATAGCAGAGAAATAAAACGGGTTCCTGTTCTTTTTGGGACAATTGTGCCCATTGTTTCCAGAGCTGTTGTCTCTATGTAACCTAATTCAATGTCACACTGTATTGCAATGCATCTTGTAAATCTGTAAAATGCATGGATGAGCAGGGTCCTCTGCTGGAGTTCCATGTTGTATTCACAGTGAAATACGGTGAAAGATGTCTGGATTTTTTCTTATCCCAAGCAACACTAAATAAATTCCCTATCTCATACACATACTAAGGTCAATTTTGAAGTATGAGCACCACTGGTACTGAGACAGGGACAGATATAAGTGACAACAATCTGCGGAATATGTAGGTGTCATTTAAGCTAAAAAATAAAAATATCATTTTTTTTCCTACAAATAAGATTTTCTAAGTTCTAGTTCCTAGGTTGACAATGTGCTGGGGAAGTGTTATAGGACAGCAATGGAGGTGGAGCAGCAGTCATTATGGGTTTCTGATTGTTGTTCCACTTATCAGCACAAATGCTGGTGTTGGGAAATTTTAATGGAAATGTTAACTATGTGATGTCCTTCACTTCCCTTTATGCCTGCAATGTTCTGATTTGCTACTCTATCAGCACACTTCCACCCTGCCTCTCTCTTACAGCAGAGAAACAATGTGGGGAGGGTTGAGCAGGTGGTGGAGCCTTGAACCAATACATTTCTGATTCTAACATATATCATTGTGTAGGGGGGAGCCTGGGGCGGGCGGAGAAGCAATGCAGGGAGGTGGGGAGCTATTACTATTATAAGAAATCCTTAGTTATGCACTTGACAGTGTAGGCCTCTGGAGGAGAGATAGTATGGAACCACCTGAATACCTACTGTGTAATGAATAAGGGTGCGTTCACACGGCCGTCTGTCCCCGTTTTTTTTTTTTATCCCCGTTTCAGTTCTGTTCTTGCAGGCTGTAAACGGATTAAAAACGGTTTAAAAAAAATTCCATTCATGTCAATGGGATTTTTTTTGCAATCCGTTTACATCCGTTTGTACCCGTCTGCAATCATTTCCGTTTTTTTGATGGCTGAAAAAACGGCACATTCAGTACTTTTTCTTCCATCAAAAAAACAAATACACTAAATTTTACTTTGAAGTCTAAGGAAAACGGATGAGCCTTTAATGTCATCCGTTTGCATCCGTTTTTTTTCCAAACGGGTCGAGTCTAGATGGCTGTGTGAACGCAGCCTAAGAGAGAACAAGGCCTCCACATTTATACTGACCAGAAATGTATCCTGTTCTACGTTCAGCCCCTCCAGCTTACTGAGTAAATCCATGGTGTCACGTGTATTGGAAGGTAATGAAAAAAACAAATCCTGCCAAATTTTATTAACATAAATACTGACATTTTGCCCCAAACTTCCAACACCAGCAACTATGGGAAGTCCCTTAAGGGATGTCAGGACCTTATGGATCTTAGGTAGGGCATAGAAAGTTGTGTGTGTGTGTGGGGGGGGGGGGGGGGGGGCTCTAATAGATTGTCTGTCCTCCATCTTGTGCATGAGCTTTTTTGTTCAACCATAAATATTATACTTTTTTTGCAGGTTTTTTTGCCTTCACCTTTGTATTGCCTGTAATTCAGGCAGAAATCTGTAAAATAGTTACATGACTCACTGACATGTCCCCCAAATTAATCACTCCCAGTGAACGACCACACTATTTACTTTGTGGAGCTGCTGTCATCTAGCTCCATCTCTTTGTCCCGTCACTCTCGCAGCGTCAGGGTTGGGGGCATGACAGGTCATCCCGGAAGTGCACGCGGCATGATGTAAGATGCCAGTGCTGCACACACAGCAGTGGCAGATCCACGGATCCCCCACTTGGAACTCTAGCATGGTGGAGCGGGAGCTGTCGGCTCAGCTGCTTCATCATTCACACACCTTTCTCACACGCTGCTCCCTGCTTGCAGTGTGTGAGCCGCGGGGATGCGATCCATGGCTGGCAGGCGTGATGAGGTTACATCACGTTTCAGAGTAAACCTCTTTAGTCATGTGCATGACTGCTGCAGAGATTGTAAGGGCCCCCAGCAGTGGGATAGGGGATAAGATGTCTGGGGCGGAGTACCCCTTAAAGGTGTTTTTCTTTAGACACATAGGTATATTATATAAAGTACATTACAGACAGATATGCATATTACATACATTACATATACATACTTTACAGTAGGGATCGACCGATTATCGGTATGGCCGATAATCACGATTTTGGGCATTATCGGTATCGGCAATTACCTTGCCGATAAGCCGATAATGCCCCGCCCCCTGCACTGCCCGCACCGCGACTGCCCCGACCCGCCGCACCGCGACCGCCCCCCCCGACCCACCGCACCGCGTCGCACCCCCTAACCTCCACCGATTATTGGTATCGGCCCTAAAAAAACGATATCGGTCGATCCCTACTTTACAGACACATAGGGATATTACATACACTACATTACATATACATACATTACAGACATAAAGGTATATTACATACAGTACCTTATATATACATACATTACAGACATATTACATACAGTACATTACATATACATACATTACAGACTTATTACATACAGTACATTACATATACATACATTACAGACTTATTACATACAGTACATTACATATACATACATTACAGACATAAAGGTATATTACATACAGTACCTTATATATACATACATTACAGACATATTACATACAGTACATTACATATACATACATTACAGACTTATTACATACAGTACATTACATATACATACATTACAGACATAAAGGTATATTACATAAAGTACCTTACATATACATTACAGACATATTACATACAATACATTACATATACATGCATTACAGACTTATTACATACAGTACATTACATATACATACATTACAGACACTGAGGCAAATAACATACAGTACATAATTTTTTTTAAATTGCTTTACAAATATACATACAAACAAAAATGACCACATAAATATAAAATACCCACCCTTACTACCAAAATTACTTCTTTATCTTTTATTCTTTCTAAATTTAATGCAAATATTGCTGTTTTAGGTTCAAAATTCATCATAACTTGTAATTTATCTCAAATACCTTGTTCCAAACTCTTTGAACACAAGAACAGTTCCAAACCATTTGTAACCAATTAGCATCTGACATTTTACACTTAGGGCAATACAGATCTTCCCTAGCTCTTACTTAAAAAAGAAATCTTGGTGAGTATTGTGTACGGTATGCTAGCATAAGGAAGGAAATTCTATGATTTATAATAATTGTGGCTCTGCCAATATTCCTTAATGATATTCTCCATTCATCCTCTGAAATCCCACCTACATCACGCACATGACATAATCTTTTCACCACTTTTTCCCAACCATTTTCCCCCAGCATTTATATAGTGAACCAAGTAACTTTTTCTCTCCTCCTTGTGACTTTTTAATAAACTCTGTAATATAATATGTGTCTACTCAGTTTGTCTTTCCCTCTTTCTTTTTTAGTGCATCTTTCACCTGTAAATATCCAAAATAATTCCCAGTGTTTAAATTAAATTTATCATTTAACCACTTCCACTCTCGTAACTCCCCTCCTTGACATAAATGATCCACCATATAAATTCCTTTTTGTTCCCAATTAATATATTCCGATATTTTATTTAATTCTGGGAGATTTTCATTGTGCCATATTGGGGTGCACAAATACCTGGGTCAATAACGTTACTAATGTTATCTCACCTTGGGCCTATATCTTTAACCTCCCATTTTCTAACAACTCCCAAATTGACCTACATTTTCCCCCCTTCTTACTATAAAAATTCTTGAGTAATAAAATGTAACTGTGCTGCAATAAAATAGAGAAAAAAATTTGGAGTACTTAAGCCACCTTTTTCCGACGGTTGTACTAAATTATGCATCTTAATTCTAACCCTTTTCCGTCCCCAGATCAGATTATTTAGTTTCCTCCCCATACTTTTAAAGAAGCTGTTTTTCACCCACATAGGTGAGGCTCTCAAATAATATAAAGTCATTGGGAGTATCACCATTTTCACTAAACCAACTCTATCAGCCATAATCAGTCCCAATTTTGTCCAGATATTTATTTTTTCCCCTACTCTTTTACCCAAGGGCTCCAAATTTAAATTCTCAAATTCGGACATATTCTTTGATATCTTGATACCCAAGTAGTCCAAACACTCACTAGTTTTTAATATTTTAACAGAACCAATAGGGACCTCAATCGCCCAATGGGAGCAGTCCTGATTTCTGCCAGTTAATTTTCCTTCCTGAGAATGCTCCAAACTCCTCCACCACTTGAATCACCATTGGGACTGTCTTTACTGGATTTCTAATAAACAGAATCACGTCATCCACATACAACTGAATCTTTTCCCTATCACCTTGAACCCCAAACCCTTGGAAACACCCTGTGTTCCTAATCATTACCCCTAGTGGTTATATAAATAACGCAAATAATAATGGTGATAAAGGGCATCCCTGCCTTGTCCCTCTTTTAAGTTGTACAATCTTAGATAACTTTCCATAAATTTTTATTCTTGCCATAGGAACAAAATATATAGTTTGAATTGCTTGCATAAAAAATGAACCCAAATAAAAAAAATTCCATCACCCTAAAAAAGAAATACCCACTCCACCCTGTCAAATGCCTTATTAGCATCCAAGGACAGAATGGAGCTGGGATCCCCACCCAGTGTTTGAATATTTAAAAAGGCTCTGTGTATATTCCCAAACATACTCCTCCCCATTAGAAAACCTCTCTGCTGTTCTCCTATGGTTTCTCCTACAACCCTCTTCAATCCACCTGACCAAATATTTGCAAATAATTTATAGTCCATATTTAGATATTTCGATATTTTCTTTGCTGCCCCCTTCTTGGGGATTAAAATTATCACTGCTTCCATCATTGAGGGAGGTAAACCAAGGATTCATTAAATATCTCCAACAAACAGGGCAACATGGCTTTTTGAAACCTCCTATATATTTCAAATGGAAATCCATCTCATCCGGGGGCAGAGTAACCAGTACAGGTGTTTTCCTGTTCGCAGCGCCCCGGTCAGACCCGCTGACCAGGAGCGCTGCGCTAATGTCTCTAGCCGGAATGCGATCCGCGATGCGGGACGCGCCCGCTCGCGATTCGCATCCCGGCCCGCTTACCAGACTCGTTCCCCGTCTGTTCTGTCCCGGCGCGCGCGGCCCCGCTCCCTAGGGCGCGCGCGCCGGCTCTCTGCGATTTAAAGGGCCGGTGCGCCTGGTTCTAATTAGTATGTTCACCTGTGCACTTCCCTATATAACCTCACTTCCCCTTCCCTTCCTTGCCGGATCTTGTTGCCATTGTGCCAGTGAAAGCGTTCTTTGTATGTCCCAAGCCAGTGTTCCAGACCTCTTGCCGTTGCCCCTGACTACGATCCTTGCTGCCTGCCCTGACCTTCTGCTACGTCCGACCTTGCTCTTGCCTAATCCCTTGTACCGCGCCTATCTCAGCAGTCAGGGAGGTTGAGCCGTTGCCGGTGGATACGACCTGGTTGCTACTGCCGCTTCAAGACCATCCTGCTTTGCGTCGGGCTCTGGTGAATACCAGTAGCAACTTAGAACCGGTCCGCCGGCACGGTCCACACCAATCCCTCTCTGACACAGAGGATCCACCTCCAGCTTGCCGAATCCTGACAGTCTGCTAATCTAGTTCTGCCCCCCTTTACACTACCGCCCCTACGATATCTTTTATTATCCATTACAGAATTGAAGTCCCCCATGATGTACAAATCCTTCTAATACTTCCCATTCAAAAACTCCATTAACATTTTCAATACCTCAGGTGAGTATGGTGGAGGGATATACACAAATGCGAGGACTACGTATACCCTGTTCCATTCTACATATAAAAAAACAAATCTCCCCTTTTTATCACATTGCACCGTTTTCACCTTAATATTAAGTTTCCCATGTGTTAGAACAGTAAGTCCAGCTGAATAATTAGACCCAAATGTGTGAAATTCCTGGTTAGCCCATTTCTTTTTAACTAGATGGACAGTTTCCTTAGTTAGGTGGGATTCCAGTAAACATACTATTGCTGAAAGGTAATCCTTACCCCTATATATAATCGCTACTCTTTTCCTCCTCTCTTTAATACCCCTAATATTCCAAACTAGTACCCTACCACCCTGACTATCCTGGGCCCCTAACATTTAGATGGTGTCTCTCCTCCTTTCCTCCTACATTGGTGCCAGGCTGACTTCCTATCCCTCTCCCTTCCCCTTCCCCCCCTAATAGTCCGCTTCTACTAACGGACCTCTCCACTTTCCACAAAACACCCTCGCTCCCTGTATTACTCTTTTCCATATTTATTTTAGCCTCATAGGCCTTGCACTTCCATCCATTTTCCAATCTCCCCTGGGGACTGGAAAATTAATGTTTTCCCATTAAACACAGTCCTTAGACGTGCCAGAAATAAGAGTGAGAAGGGAATGTTCTGATGTGCAATCTTTTCTTAATGTCTCTGTTCTCCATCCTTTTCCTTTGAGTTTCTCTTGAAAAGTCTGGGTATATATAGATGTTTGCACTCCCCAGCTCAATCTTCCCTTTTGCCCTTGCTACTTTCAGCAGGATATCTCGATCTCTGGCACACATAAATTTCAGCAATAAAGTCCTTGTTGGGGCTCCTGGTATTGGTTTTGTAAACAGGACCCAATGGTCTCTCTATAGAAAACCAGGCCGAGAAAGACTGTTCCCCAAACATATCAATTATCCACTTAGTGCAGAATGCTATTGGGTCTGTCCCCTCCTCTCCCTCGGGTAACCCAATAATTGTTACATTCGCTCGTCTTGACCTGTCTTCTAGGTCTTCTAATTTCCCCTTCAGATAGTTATTCTCCTTAGATAATTCTTCCTGTACTTTTTCCATATCACCAATTTTACCATCTAATTGGGGGATCCATTTCTCTACTTTCCCCACTCTTTCTTTAACCTTTTTCATATCCTCCCAAATCAGCCCCACATCTTAGCTGAGACTGCCAACTTGCAGAGTCAATTCTTCCAATGCTTTATTGCTTTTTTCCACTCCATTCAAAATAGAGCTCAGCATTTGTGTACTGAGCTCTCCACTCTCTCCCTCCTCCGTGACCCCTTCCTCTTGTAGGACCATATATCTTGAACCGTTTACACTCTCTCCATATCTTTGGGTCCTTTTTTTTAATAACATCTTTAGGAGATTTTAAAAATGTATACATTTTTCGAGTATTTATAACTTATCCAGCGGGGTTACCGCCCTATCTCCTAGGTTGTAATTTTGGGGCCATTATGTTATATGAGATCTTTTTTCCTACCTGTTGGGTGGTGTTTACTTTTACTCAAAATAGTCCCGGGATATGTGCCTGGAAAAAGTAAGGACCATAACAGTCTTAACAGTCCAGCAAGCCCCCAACTCTTCCTTTTATTCCTCAACAGCATTCCAAAATTTCCCCACACATTTTGACTTACAGTTCTGACGGTCTATTTCTTGCTCATTCTGTTGTAGAGCTTACAAATTAATTCACAGCAGTGTCCTATAAAATCAAATATAAATATACTTTTTTTTAAAAAACAGACCATTCTTATTTATCCCTTGTACTTAAAAATTACTGGGTCCAATATGCCAGACATTACTAGCAATACATATCTTAGTTGGAGGCACAGAACAGTCCTATTGCACCCTACAATCCTATCCTGGTCCTATAAATATCATGCAAATAATCCATCTTCCATCTGCGTTCCCCAATGGGTCCATTTACTATCCCAATAGAGAGCACAGTTCACATTTATTATACTTTTTCAAATGCTAGCCCCAGGGCTCAGTGATACACAGACTGTTATACATGGCAGTTCATTTAATATCCCCTTTTACAGCCATTTCCAATAGTCTGCTTACACATATTGGGTGGAAGATTGTGTCACTTTCTCACCCATTCCTCGATTTGCCTCCTGGCTCAGGTCTCTCGGCTCCCGCTGAGGCTCAGAGTGTCTCCTCCGTGTCACCTACTTGGCGTCTTCCGGCCCTCACTGCAGCACTGTAAGCGCGACCTCATGACCTCCAAGTTCACACCGCGGTCTGCTCACCTGACCGGTCAAATGACTGAGCCTCCTGTACGGACTTCCTTCATCTCCCCGGCGCTCGCACCCACCTCCATACCTCCACAGCTGCCCAGCAAATCGCTGCACCATCCAATTCACCGGCCATACCAGGGAAAAGGGACCCAAACTCCCCGCGCCATCCATTCATCTTTTCCGGAAAAGTCCTCCAGGATCACTCGGCAGGAGGGAGAGAGTTCCCGGAGCGTTAAGAGCAGATAAGCTCACATCCTCTCGTCACGTGGACCGCCACCTTCTCACCTACATACAGTACATTACATATACATACATTACAGACACATTACATACAGTACTATACATATACATTCATTACAGACACATTACATACAGTACATTACATATACAGTGTTTCCACAAAAATAAGACACTGTCTTATATTTATTTTTCCTCAAGAAGACACGCTAAGGCTTATTTTCAGGGGATGTCTTATTTTTATTAAGTATGGTACAACAATACAGAGACCCACACACTGTTGCTGGTTGGTGCTGGATGAGAGAGAGCCACAGTGCTGAGTAAAACGGCAGCTACAGCTTTATTCTTTCCCTTGAGTACCCACAAAGCAGAACTTTCTATTCCTCACTTCACTGAGGAGACTTTTACTTTGTCTTTCTGTCTCCCTCTATGACACGGCTGGCAGCACGAACAGAAGGACTGGGACCTGACAGGGGGCAGCTGTCATGATGGGGTAGATGAGAAGGGCTGCCAGTCTTCTTTACCGCTCCGTGCCGATATGCTTAGCCACGCCTACCACTATGTCTTATTTTCAGGATATGGCTTATAATACGCCAATGCTACGGCTTATTTTATGGGTATGTCTGTTTTCAGGGAAACAGGGTACATACATTACAGAAACATAGACATATTATATACAGTACCTTACATATAAATACATTACAGACACAGACATATTACATACAATACATTACATATACATACATTACAGACACAGACATATTACATACAATACATTACAAATACATACATTACAAACACATAGGCATATTACATACAGTACCTTACATATACATACATTACAGACACAGACATATTACATACAATACATTACATATACACACATTACAGACATATTACATACAGTACCTTACAAATACTTACATTACAGACACATAGACATATTACATACAGTACATTATATATACAGACATTACAGACACAGACATATTACATACAATACATTACAAATACATACATTACAGACACTTACAGATACTCCCCTCCCTGCCATACCTGAAGAGTTCAGTCTCGGTAATAGGTAAAGCCGTGGATTACATATTACAGACACATAGGGATATTACATACAGTACATTACATATACATACATTACAGACATATTACATACAGTACATTACATATACATACATTACAGACACATAGACATATTACATACAGTACATTACATATACATATTACAGACACATAAGGATATTACATACAGTATATTACATATACATACATTACAGACACATTACATACAGTACATTACATATACATACATTACAGACACATTACATACAGTACATTACATATACATACATTACAGACACATTGCATACAGTACATTACATATACATATTACAGACACATAAGGATATTACATACAGTACATTACATATACATACATTACAGACACATTACATACAGTACATTACATATACATATTACAGACACAAGGATATTACATACAGTACATTACATATACATGCATTACAGACATATTACATACAGTACATTACATATACATACATTACAGACACATAAGGATATTACATACAGTACATGACATATACATACATTACAGACATATTACATACAGTACATTACATATACATATTACAGACACATACGGATATTACATACAGTACATTACATATACATACATTACAGACATATTACATACAGTACATTACATATACATACATTACAGACCTATTACATACAGTACATTACATATACATACATTACAGACACATTACATACAGTACATTACATATACATACATTACAGACACATTACATACAGTACATTACATATACATACATTACAGACCTATTACATACAGTACATTACATATACATACATTACAGACCTATTACATACAGTACATTACATATACATACATTACAGACACATTACATACAGTACATTACATATACATACATCACAGACACATTACATACAGTACATTACATATACATACATTACAGACATATTACATACAGTACATTACATATACAAACATTACAGACATAAAGGTATATTACATACAGTACCTTACATATACATACATTACAGACATATTACATACAGTACATTACATATACATACATTACAGACATATTACATACAGTGCATTACATATATATACATACATTACAGACACATTACATACAGTACATTACATATACATACATTACAGACATATTACATACAGTACATTACATATACATACATTACAGACACATTACATACAGTACATTACATATACATACATTACTGACATATTACATACAGTACATTACATATACATACATTACAGCCATATTACATACAGTACATTACATATTACAGACACATAAGGATATTACATACAGTACATTATATATACATACATTACAGACACATTACATACAGTACATTACATATTACAGACACATAGGGATATTACATACAGTACATTACATATACATACACATACATTACAGACTTATTACATACAGTACATTACATATTACAGACACATAGGGATATTACATACAGTACATTACATATACATACATTACAGACATATTACATACAATACATTACATATACATACATTACAGACATATTACATACAGTACATTACATATACATATTACAGACACATAGGGATATTACATACAGTACATTACATATACATACATTACAGACATATTACATACAGTACATTACATATACATATTACAGACACATACGGATATTACATACAGTGCATTACATATACATACATTACAGACATATTACATACAGTACATTACATATACATATTACAGACACATAGGGATATTACATCCAGTACATTACATATACATACATTACAGACACATAGGGATATTACATACAGTACATTACATATACATACATTACAGACATAAAGGTATATTACATACAGTACCTTATATATACATACATTACAGACATATTACATACAGTACATTACATATACATACATTACAGACATATTACATACAGTACATCACATATACATATTACAGACACATAGGGATATTACATCCAGAACATTACATATACATACATTACAGACATATTACATACAGTACATTACATATACATACATTACAGACACATAGGGATATTACATACAGTACATTACATATACATACATTACAGACATATTACATACAGTACATTACATATACATACATTACAGACACAGACATATTACATACAATACATTACATATACATACATTACAGACATATTACATACAGTACATTACATATACATACATTACAGACATAAAGGTATATTACATACAGTACCTTATATATACATACATTACAGACATATTACATACAGTACATTATATATACATACATTACAGACATATTACATACAGTACATTACATATACATATTACAGACACATAGGGATATTACATACAGTACATTACATATACATACATTACAGACATATTACATACAGTACATTACATATACATATTACAGACACATACGGATATTACATACAGTACATTACATATACATACATTACAGACATATTACATACAGTACATTACATATACATATTACAGACACATAGGGATATTACATCCAGTACATTACATATACATACATTACAGACACATAGGGATATTACATACAGTACATTACATATACATACATTACAGACATAAAGGTATATTACATACAGTACCTTATATATACATACATTACAGACATATTACATACAGTACATTACATATACATACATTACAGACATATTACATACAGTACATCACATATACATATTACAGACACATAGGGATATTACATCCAGAACATTACATATACATACATTACAGACATATTACATACAGTACATTACATATACATACATTACAGACACATAGGGATATTACATACAGTACATTACATATACATACATTACAGACATATTACATACAGTACATTACATATACATACATTACAGACACAGACATATTACATACAATACATTACATATACATACATTACAGACATATTACATACAGTACATTACATATACATATTACAGACACATAGGGATATTACATCCAGAACATTACATATACATACATTACAGACACATTACATACAGTACATAAAAATCTAATAGCCTGTCATTGATGCCATTGGTAGCACTAAAGAACTGAACTGCCAATGGAAAGAATTTCCTATTCCCCTTGTTGCTTGCATCAGTTGCGACAGAAAATTTGCACAGATTTTTTTGCATTTCTTTAATTACATTGTCGATAGAGAATGGTGCCAGCACATTTTCAACAAGGCATTCCATCTTTGTTCTGCCAAGATGCACCTTGACATGAAGTTTTGCTCCACAGTCAGCAGATAAATAACTGTGATGGTGTTTAACTGTGTGGAACACCTGTGTCAGTTCAGTATCTGTGACAACATCTTGTTCTTTGCTTTGAGTGGTAGGAAAAAACTTTGTAATTATGTTGTTTTGCTTTTTGCTTTGCATTGCCAATATATGTTTTTTCCCCATTGCATGCTGCTTCACAGCATCAATACCATCATACCTTATGCTGAACACACGCTCACACACTATGCACCGTACACTATTATTATCACTTGCTTTTGCAATCCAGGGCTTGATGTTTACATCCAGTAGCCAAGAGTCATTAAAAGTGCAGTTTCTCGATCTGGGTTTCTTCTTTGGTGGTGAAGACGGGGACATTTCCTGCTCAGCCATCTCTTTACTATTGTTGTCAGGAACTTTAAGGTTGTCGCCTCTCTGCAACAGCGTTAATTTATATTAGCTTCTATTACCCTCTTAATGAAATGATGATTTTTCATTTTTTTCTCCTCATCTTTTAAAATTCATAATTCTTTAAACCCGTTTGGCCTTAAGGACACAGCAAATTTCAGTTTGTGCACTTTTGCTTTTTCCTCCTCCTCTTCATAACTCTTTAGATTTTCTACCTGCAGACCCATATGAGGCTTTTTTTTGCATCACCAATTGTACTTTATAATGACATCACTCATTTTACCACCAAATCTATGGCGCGTAATCTGTGCTCTATTGCTCCAGCCTGGTTAGCCAGGCTTGGAGCAATCAAGCACCAAGGATGACAGAGAGGCAGGTAAGGGCCATCCATACAGCAGATCGGGACCCCACAATATTGTTGCGGTAGTCCCAATCAGCCCCCTGAGCTAACCAGGAATGGGAAAACCTGCATTTAGGCACCGCAATCAACTTTGATTGCGGTGCCTAAAGGGTTAATGCCGATAGCAGCCGGGACCGTGCCACTATAATACTTGCTCACCGCATGAGTGAGCGCTAAATACTGGGACCAGGGTGTACAGGTACGCCCTTGGTCCTTAAGAGATAAAGTTTCCATCTACAGACCCACATAAGGGCTTGTTGTTTGCAGGTGATGGCTGCAATGAGATGTCAGCCAATAGCCTGATATTTAGCAGGGGAGCAACAGCTTTGTCAATGCAGCTCTGAGTGTGACTAAAGCATAAGACAACATGTTGAATACCAATCTAAGCTGAGTATGGCGGCACTTATTGTACAGGGTTGATGTTGCTCAGAAGGGTAGCGTGAGTTGACAATTATGGAATTCTGAGGATGGTCTTCAGGCACAATCTCAATCTGCATCAAGACAAAAAACATTTGTAAGCACTCAAAAGGTCAGAAAAAAGGTAGGTAAAGTGGATGAGCTTTGTAACATTTCTGAAATACACTGCAGATTCTACTTTAAAAATATTTATATGTAGTACTCCTTTTGAGCAGTTAAAAAGACAAAAATGTCCCTATTCCACCCAAATCCCACACACAATAAACTAAAATTTATACATATGTAAGAAACACTAAATTTCCATGACCAATAATACTGGTATACAAGGAGTAAATATATACCAGCACACAATAATTGGATAATACCGCCATACTGTACTGAATAAAACCACGTTACACAGACCAGTATACTATAAAGGATCTGTACACAATATAAGTGATTATATACAGGACCATATGGCGGTAGATATCAGCTGTACACAGGATCTGTATACCATATAAGTGATTACAGTTACATTTTGGACTCACAATTCCGTCTTTTCTGATCAGCAGTGTCCTCTTTCCTTTTCTTCTCTGTCAGGATCAGACCGCCATGTGGATCTCTTAACATCTGCAGGAAAAACATGTCAGACTTTACATTTTTCCAGTGCCCTCCCCTCCTCCACACAATCTTTCCATCTATAGGCCCACAAACTGTAATAAAACCCTCCTTGGTGTCCTGCACAGTAAAAGGGCAGGTAGGTAGGTAGCCAGGTAAATAGGTAACTAGGTAGGTAGATCAGGAAGCCGGATATGTAGGTAGGTGACAAGCCAGTTAGGTAGGGGGCTAGCTATGTAGTTAGGCAGCCATGTATGAAGGCCAGGTACATAGCTAGATAGCCTGGTATGTAGGTAAGTAGTTAGGAATCCAGGTATAAAGTTAGGTAGCCCCCCCCCCAATAAGTATAGGCAGTTACACCCCCCCCCCGTTCCCTATAGGCAGAGTCACCCCCTCTCTTCCCCATAGGTATAGGCAGTTACCCCCCTCCCTCTCTTCCCCATAGGTATAGGCAGTTACCCCCCTCCCTCTCTTCCCCATAGGTATAGGCAGTAACCCCCCCTCTCTTCCCCATAGGTATAGGCAGTTACCCCCCCCCACTCTTCCCCATAGGTATAGGCAGTCCCCCCCCCCACTCTTCCCCATAGGTATAGGGTATAGGCAGTTACCCCCCTCTCTCTTCCCCATAGGTATAGGCAGTTACCCCCCCCTCTCTCTTCCCTATAGGTATAGGCAGGTACCCCCCCTCTCTCTTCCCTATAGGTATAGGCAGTTACCCCCCTCTCTCTTCCCCATAGGTACAGGCAGTTACCCCCCCCCCTTTCTCTTCCCTATAGGTATAGGCAGTAACCCCCCCCCTCTTCCCCATAGGTTTAGGCAGTTACCCCCTCCCCCTCTTCCCCATAGGTATAGGCGGTTACCCCTTCCCCCCTCTTCCCTATAGGTACAGGCAGTTACCCCCCCTCTCTCTTCCCTATAGGTATAGGCAGTTACCCCCCTCTCTGTTCCCTATAGGTATAGGCAGTTAGCCCCCCTCTTCCCCATAGGTACAGGCAGTTACCCCCCCCCCTCTTTCCCATAAGTATAGGCAGTTACCCCCCTCTTCCCCATAGGTACAGGCAGTTACCCCCCTCTCTCTTCCCCATAGGTATAGGCAGTTACCCCCCCCCTCTCTCTTCCCCATAGGTATAGGCAGTTACCCCCCCTCTTCCCCATAAGTATAGGCAGTTACCCCCTCCCCCCCTCTTCCCCATAGGTATAAGCAGTTACCCCCCTCTCTCTTCCCCATAGGTATAGTAAGTTACCCCCCCCCCCCCCACAGGGGAATTGGGGTGGGTGGGGTGGAATTCAGAGACACATACACACTGGCTGACAGTGTCAGACACACAAACACTGACACACACACACTGGCCGACAGACACATAAACACTGACTGACAGACACACAAACACTGACACACACATAGTAACAGACACACACAGACACACTTACCTACTACCGCAGCACCTCTCCAGTCTCCTCTCAGTCTCGGCGAGTGACGTGGCGTCCTGCGCGGGTCTGCGGAGTGACGTCACTTCCGCAACGTCCCTCCGCAGATCCAGCCGCACAGCATTGTACAGTGCCAGGTAAAGTTTTAGACTAGGACTGGGAGACAGGGACAGCCTTGGAGTCAGACAGGGTGCTGTGCTGAGAGCGGCATGGTGCGGGCGTGCGGCCCGCACCCCCGCTCAGCGGCGCCGGCACCGAACAGAACCGGAGTTTTTTTTTGGTTAGTGTGATGACAGTGAATGAAAAATACCGGCCATGGTATTTTTCATCCAAACTTACCGGCACAGCCCGGAATCTGAATGAAAATACCGGCAGGGTGGCAACCTCATGACTGGGAGAGATATATCAAAACCTGTCCAGAGGAAAAGTTGCCCAGTTGCCCATAGCAACCAAACAGATCGCTTCTTTCATTATTAACAAGGCCTCGGCAAAATTAAAGAAGCGATCTGATTGGTTGCTATGGGCAACTGGGACACTTTTCCTTTGCACAGGTTTTGATAAATCTTCCCCTCTTTCCTGGAGAACACAGTGGGGCAGTTTTCTGTCACTGAGCTCCAGCAGGTCCTTATATGACTGTCAGGTCAGAGGAAGGAGGATACTGCTGAGGGGACCTGTAGATCAGCAGCTACATAAAATCAGCACATTCACACGGCCCTGTCCTCACCCTCCTCCTCAGTTCCGACTGCACTACAGAGAGCAGGAGGGGCCCATGGAGAGTGGGGAGGATCCTGTAGGTCAGGCAGAAAGGAAATTCAAAAATAATGGTGAGGGGCACATGACAGGGGGGCATATTAAGTGAGGGGCACATGACAGATGGGTCATTATAAGTGAGAGGCACATGACAGAGGGCATAATAAGTGAAGGACACATGACAGGGGGCATTATAAGTGAAGGGCACATGACAGAGGGCATTATAAGTGAAGGGCACATGACAGGGGGCATTATAAGTGAGGGGCACAGGACAAAGGACATGATTATTATTATTATGTGGGGGGAACAGGATGGACATTGTTTTATGTGGGGGGCACAGGATGGGTCATAATTATTATTACATGTGGGGGCACAGAATGGGGCATTATTGCTATATGTGAGAGGCACAGAGTGTTTTGCAGTTCAGAGGTATAGTGTATATTATTAGGAATTTCTGGGGTGGTACGGTTATTATAGGCCACAACACGTTATGGTATTGTATTAAGAGGGTGCACTAAATGGCAAGGTTATATTCAGAAAGTGCAGTGTGTGGTAGTATTATATTCATAGGGTGCAGTGTGTGGTAGTATCATATTCAGAGGAAACAGTATGTGGTATACAAAGGATACAGTGTGTGGTAGTATCATATTCAGAGGATACAGTGTGAAGTAGTATTATATTCAGAGGATACAGTATGTGGTATACAGTGGATACAGTGTGTGGTAGTATATACAGAGGGTGCAGTGTACGGTAGTATTATATTGAGGGTACAGTGTGTTGTAGCATATTCAGAGGGTACAGTGTGTAGTGGTATTATATTCAGAGGGTACAGTGTGTTGTATATTCAGGGGGTACAGTGTGTTGTAGTATATTAAGAGGGTGTGTGCCAGAATTATATTCAAAGCATACAGAGTTTGGCAATATTATAATAATTATTGTTTTCATATAGAGGATCAGACTCTGCTGACATAGTAAGGAGCTAATGGCATCTGGGCGTCAAGTTCTACTGAGAGAAGATTTAGCTGGACCCAGCGGTATATACCATCTGAATTAGATAAGGAAAGACTATAGAGAAGACGTCACCTGTAGTCACTGATATCATTGTGTATTCTCACTATAGAGAAGACATCACCTGTGATCACTGATATCATTGTGTATTGTCCTCACTATAGAGAAGACGTCACCTGTAATCACTGATATCATTGTGTATCCTCCTCACTATAGAGAAGACGTCACATGTAGTCACTGATATCATTGTGTATTCTCCTCACTATAGAGAAGACGTCACCTGTAGTCACTGATATCATTGTGTATCCTCCTCAGTATAGAGAAGACGTCACCTGTAGTCACTGGTATCATTGTGTATTGTCCTCACTATAGAGAAGACCACCTGTAGTCACTGATATCATTGTGTATTCTCCTCACTATGTCCCATCAGTGCTGTAGGCTTTAGAAAGGGAGGAGAAAAAGGGAACAAAAGACCAGCGCACCCTGTGCCGTTACCTCGTGGGGACAAGAGAAAAAATGGGGGTGGGAAGTTGCTCACCTTATTGCGTCGCGCTGCGAGCGCGACACCGTTGTGGGCTTGGTATCGAAATAGTGCGATCCGCGGTAGCCTGTATCCTTCCGTTTCTCGAGATAGTCGAGGCGGTTTTGTCAAGATGCGCGTTCTGTGCCCATGGCAGAGGTCACAGAATAGAAAATCAGATACTCATCTGGCGCTCGCAGGATCCGTCCAGGTGGTCAATAAGGTAAAAGACTACAGGTGTGGTAAAGAGTTCAGTCTTTATTTCTTCATAAAGGACAGACAACGCGTTTCGAGGGATCGCCCCTCTTCCTCAGGTCATGGGTACCCATGACCATCAGTGCTGTAGTCACTTGTAAGTTCTGCAGTTATGATGGGTAAAACAACAACTCCCAGCATAACCTTTCCACTGCTCAGGTCATACTGGGGGCTTTAGTTTTAAATGGTAATAACTTCTTTAGCACTTTCACAGCGGGACTCTGCTGCAGCAGAATTTCCGTGCCGAATTCCGCACTGGAAATTCCGACATGTGAACATGGCCTAAGAGTCTTAAACAAGGTTAGGACTGTATGATAGATTTATTAATATTGTAAGTTCTGTAAGCAACACCTTATTTTGTGTTCGCCAACACAAAATACTCTAAGAGTGTCCCTCCCGAGACTAGACTCTGGATCCGCCCCTGACACAGTGCGCATCATCTGGCACTTTGATTGTGACGTCCACTGCAGGCTTATGGTGGCTCCACCATCAATCTCCTGCCCATGTAAATTACGTTTATTAGCTTTTTGTTAGCTTAGCATAGGACATTTCCTCAGTTGATATATAAATGTTGGGCCATTTCTTATCTCCTAGAGAATGTGTGAACATGTGTCCCTGAGAGCTTGTAAGTATATCTATCTTTATAGGTAGATGAACTGTTATTTGGGACTATTACCTTGGTTTCAAACATTCTGTGTGAAAGGTTTCCATACTTGGGACCTAATACAGTGACCCCCCCGACCTACGATGGCCCCGACATACGATAATTTCAACATACGCTGGCCTCTCAGAGGCCATCACATGTTCAAGGCAGCATCAACATACGATGCTTTTGTATGTCGGGGCCATCGCATAAACGGCTATCTGGCAGCATAGACTGCTTCAGCTGCCGCCGGATAGCGGTTATGGTGCCCCATGTGGTCCGCTGACGATCACTTACCTGTCCTCGGGGGTCCGGCGCGTCCTCTTCGGGATCCTCTGCATCGTCCATGCTCTCCATTGTCGTTATCTAGTCGCTGCGCACACCGTCCCGTCATCCAATAGGAGCGGCGTGCGTAGCGACGTGATGGCGGCGACAGAGAGCGAGGATGCCGGGGGAGCAGAGGCCTTGCCAGAGCGTCGGGGACACCCTGGGGACGCGGCGACAGCGATGGAGGGCGACATCCAGGGCAGCGGTGACGGTCCGGAGCGGCGGGGACAGGTGAGTACAACTTCCTATACCAGTGCATCTGGAGGTCCGCAGGTTGTAGACCATTGTCCTATACTTTACATTGCACGGATCCCTCAACATACGATGGTTTCAACAAACGATGGTCCATTTGGAACGGATTACCATCGTATGTTGAGGGACCACTGTATAACAGTATCATTACTTTGTTCCTATTGTTTACTGGGAACGTCCTAATGCCTATCCACTGTATAACATTGACATGGAAGCAACTCTCTCTAGTGCTGTTGCCACAGTGGACTGGCTTTTGTGTGTAATGTTCCAATACACATATATCCTGGAAGCAATAAGGTTGCCCTGAAGCCGGCCCCACGCTTATCCTAATGATTAGAGATGAGCGAACTTACAGTAAATTCGATTCGTCACAAACTTCTCGGCTCGGCAGTTGATGACTTTTCCTGCATAAATTAGTTCAGCTTTCAGGTGCTCCGGTGGGCTGGAAAAGGTGGATACATTCCTAGGAGACTCTTTCCTAGGACTGTATCCACCTTTTCCAGCCCACCGGAGCACCTGAAGGCTGAACTAATTTACACAGGATAAGTCATCAACTGCCGAGCCGAGAAGTTCGTGACAAATCGAATTTACTGTAAGTTCGCTCATCTCTACTAATGATGTGGACAGAAACAAGTATGAAACATGCCCCCTGCCAAAGGCCAAAGGCTGTCTGGCCATGCTGGGGGTTATAGCTCTGAAAAAATCTCACAGAAAAACTTATATACCAATGGTGTTGACCAAAAAGTAGTATCACAGTAGGGCACTAAATATAACTTTTATTAAATTCCACAAAAAATCCAAAATTTGATTTTTAGTGGAATTTAATAAAAGCTATATTTTAGGGTTATAGTTATAGTTCACACTACAGAATTTGATGCCGGAAAATTTCCGGCCGGAGACCACGTGGACATTGCCATCCCAATAGACGGCAATGTCTGCTGCGCGGATTCCGCCAGAACATTGAGCAGGTTCAATGTTCTGGAGGATCTGAATTTTCCAACCAGAAAATTACGCAGTGTGAATGGGTTAACCGAAAATCTATTCACCTGTGAATAGATTTACTTCAAGCGGCAGAATTCGGGCTGGAAATTCTGTAGTGTGAACCTTTCCTAAGAGCAAGGAATATTTTTACATGAAGATGCAACATTGCAGCACAACGACACTTTAAAGGGAATCTGTCAGCTACATCATGCTTCTCTCTCTGAGAACAGTATACGGCATAAAGCTTTGAAAGTCAGGAGCGGGCATTTCTTTGAGCTGTGGGCGCCCTCTGCTGATGATTGATAGATTTCTACTCATGCACATTATTAGGGTAAAAGCTCAGTGGAAGGTGGGCAGGGAAGCCAACAGGACATGAAATGCCAACCTACTGGCTTGCAGCACTCAAACAAATTTAAGATTGGCCAAACTAACAGCATATTCATACATAACAGGTACTGCTAAAGGGGTACTCTGGTGACTTTTTTTTTTTTTTTTTATCAACTGGTGCCAGAAAGTTAAACAGATTTGTAAATTAATTCTATTAAAAAAAATCTTAATCCTTCCAGTACTTATTAGCTGCTGAATACTACAGAGGAAATTATTTTCTTTTTTGAACACAGAGCTCTCTGCTGACATCACGAGCACAGTGCTCTCTGCTGACATCTCTGTCCATTTTAGGTACTGTCCAGAGTAGGAGGAAATCCTCATAGCAAACATATGCTGCTCTGGACAGTTCCTTAAATGGACAGAGATGTCAGCAGAGAGCACTGTGCTCCTGATGTCAGCAGAGCAGTGTTCCAAAAAGAAAAGAATTTCCTCTGTAGTCTTCAGCAGCTAATAAGTACTGGAAGGATTAAGATTTTTTTATAGTAGTAATTTACAAATCTGTTTAACTTTCTGGCACCAGTTGATATATAAAAAAAAGTTTTCCATCGGAGTACCCCTTTAAACCTAGCGTGCCTGTCACTACTGCATGTTGCTGTCAGAAAGGACAGCATGAGGTGACAGGTTCCCTTTAAAAATAAACATAAATGTATTACATGAAAAGAACTACACTGCAAAAAAAAAAAAACTTGTTTTTTATTTAGAAAAAAATTTGGCAGCTGTAGTTACCAAAATAATTATGTAAAAAATACAGGAAAACTGCAAACAACTTTACAGTTTTAAATGGTACATTTCACAGTTTTAAGGAAAAAAAAAAAAGTCATACTGACCAGCCTAGCTCACGGGTGTAGCTCCGCCTCTAATGAAATCATCAGTAGGGGCAGAGTTTCGCAGACCAAATCGGGAGATGGGCCCTTCTTCCCTCCGATCCTGAAACTATGGAATTAGCTTCAACCTCAAGAACACAAAGAGGGTGAGTCCTATTGACTCCCTGCTAACATCTGGCCGCTGCATTTTTCCCACAAAAACAATTAGCGGCCGTTTGGGTGTTTTTAAGGAACAATACGACCCAAAATATCAAAGTGGATATCTAGCCTTAGTGTAGTGCTCCCTGACTTGTTAAAAATCTGGGCCTAGCTATGATTATACATTTTTCTGTAATGTATTGTATTAATCATTTAGTGATTTTGTCTCTTTAATTTCTGACACCTTAGGCTCAAAGGAACTAAGCTCACAACTGAAGAAAAGGAAGCATTTGAACATGTGGATCGACTATTTGTTAAGAGATGATAAACTCATCTACAAATGAGACATTGAATAAAGAATGTTGTTCAATTCAGGAGGATGCTCTCTTCCCATTCTCTACACTGCAAATCGACAAAAGTCTCCCCAGGAATGAAGAGCATTGTATGAAGAGCGAATGTCCTATCCATCCAAACAGGATGATCATTAATTACACTGCTCAAAAAAATAAAGGGAACACTTAAACAACACAATGTAACTCCAAGTCAATCACACTTCTGTGAAATCACACTGTCCACTCAGGAAGCAACACTGATTGACAATCAATTTCACATGCTGTTGTGCAAATGGAACAGACAACAGGTGGAGATTATAGGCAATTAGCAAGACACCCCCAATAAAGGAGTGGTTCTGCAGGTGGTGACCACAGAACACTTCATGTGCTTGCCAGAGGTAGCCTGACAGCCATTAGGTACCGAGATAACATCCTCAGACCCCTTGTGAGACCATATGCTGCTGCGGTTGGCCCTGGGTTCCTCCTAATGCAAGACAATGCTAGACCTCATGTGGCTGGAGTGTGTCAGCAGTTCCTGCAAGAGGAAGGCATTGATGCTATGGACTGGCCCGCCTGTTCCCCAGACCTGAATCTGATTGAGCACATCTGGGACATCATGTCTCGCTCCATCCACCAACGCCACGTTGTACCACAGACAGTCCAGGAGTCATCAGGAGCATGCCGAGGCGTTGTAGGGAGGTCATACGGGCACGTGGAGACCACACACACTACTGAGCCTCATTGTGACTTGTTTTAAGGACATTACATCAAAGTTGGATCAGCCTGTAGTGGGGTTTTCCACTTTGATTTTGAGTGTGACTCCATATCCAGACCTCCATGGGTTGATCAATTTGATTTCCATTGATAATTTTTGTGTGATTTTGTTGTCAGCACCTTCAACTATGTAAAGATGAAAGTATTTCATACGATTAGTTCATTCAGATCTAGGATGTGTTATCTTAGTGTTCGTTTATTTTTTTTTAGAAGTGTATAATAAGCTATACCATACATTATACAACAATTTCTAATTCAAAACAAAAAATACTTAACTTTACTATTTATGAAATATTTATACATTAGTACAATTGAGTAGTATTAATTTATAGACATTAATTTGCAGTCATGTGATCATTTAACAGTAGTCGGAACAAGATGTCACAAACATATCCAATGGTCATACATTTATAGCATAAATAAATTCTGACACCCATTGCGATCCTCCTATATAATCTATAGAAGCCGGCGGCACATCCGCTTCTCCACTCCTCTGCACTGTAGTCTGTGATGTGAAGTTGTCTTCACATCACAGATTCGTATATGCCACTGAGAGTTGTGATTGGCTAGAACCATCCGGCCAATCACAACTCTCAGTGGGAAATATGAATCTGTGATTTGAAGAGAACTTCACATCACAGAATACAGTGCAGAGGAGTGGAGAAGCGGCCATGCCGCATGCTTCTGTAGATTGTATAGGAGGATTGCAAATTTTTTATTAAAAAAAGGTATCACCATCCATTTTTTGGATTACTAAAGTCCAAAAAAAAAAGAATAAAAACCGCCTGTAAAAACGCCAAAGTAAAAACCCACATGGCGTTTTTCTTGGTGCTTTTTTTCACTCCCATAGACTTCTATGGGAGAAAAATGCCACGATTTCAGTGAAAAAAACGCCAATGGCTCGACATGCTGCGATTTTGAAAAACTGCCAAGTTTGGCTGGATTTAAAAAAACACTAAACTGAAAAACGCAAAGTGGAAAAGCCATTTTGTCTTTTCCTATTGACTTGCAGCTAACATCTGGCCACAATGTTTTTTCGCTGAGAAAACACCATAGGGCAGATTTGGCTTTTTTCTTTGCATTTTTGCAAAAAACAAATGGAAACTTGGCCTAAGGGATTGTCTCAGGCAGCTGCACTTTTTTCCCTGCTCATTGTAACCAGTCATGGATTGAACACAATCAGTCAAGGACCCCGAACAATCAAAACTTTTTAATATGTTAGACATGTCAAAAGTTTATTTAAAACAACTGTTACACTTTAAGTAAAAGGTGCTGAACATCTAAACTGCTATGTTCCCTTTGAGTCATTTTAGCTTATTTTATAGGGTATGTCTTAAAAGCTGTTTTTATATAGATCCAGAAAAATATTTTATGCAGTTCAATATTATTCTTGCTCTCTGAAATTCAAGTTTTTGCCAGTTTTTCTGATGAATCACAATAAAATAAAAAAAAGCATTGTTTTTAGAGATACTTTATACTGTATATGAAATAATAAAACACCTCACAACAAAACATCCATCATCTGGTTTTATAACTGGGGCTAAGAAAAAAAAGTGCTGTTCTTTATCTCTCATTGACTTCCATAAGAAGCATTTATTATGATACTGGAATCTGGTTTTCCAGTTAAAGGGGTACTCCGGTGGAAAACTGCTGCCAGGAAGTTAAACAGATTTGTAAATTACTTCTATTTAAAAAATCTTAATCCTTCCAGTACTTATCAGCTGCTGTATGCTCTACAGGAAGTTCTTTTCTTTTTTAATTTCTTTTCTGTCTGACAACAGTGCTCTCTGCTGACACCTCTGTCCGTGTCAGGAACTGTCCAGAGCCAGAGATAATCCCCATAGCAAACCTATGCTGCTCTGGACAGTTGCTGATATGGACAGAGGTGTCAGCAGAGAGCACTGTGGTAAGACAGAGAGGAAATTCAAAAAGAAAAGAACTTCCTCTGTAGTATACAGCAGCTGATAAGTACTGGAAGTATTACGATTTTTAAATAGAAGTAATTAACAAATCTTGGTCCACAATGTAGAAATCTACCGGCACCACCTAGGGATAGCTGGCAAATAAAGCAGTATTCACACTCAGCGGAGACCGTCCAGTTTAGCCATAATGAACCAGTGGGGAGCACCAGCGTCAGAGGTATAGATACATAGAATGACAGTAATCGGTTAGAGAGGTATAAACGCTGCACTCACCAGGATGATGGTTCAAAGTGTTTCTTCTTTATTCAAGTAAAAACATAGGGGCATACACAAGCGGGGGAGCAGGTGAACAGGTGTGCATGGGGGGTAGGAGAGGTGACGGACCGTTGCGCGCACGTGGTGCTTTATCAGGCCATACGTCATGCCACTAGTAGGTGTGCTCTTAAACCTGCGCGTGCAGGTGTCTCTATGGTTACAAATAAACAAATCACAATAAAAAATAAAAAACACATAGAGCAAATTCAAAACATTAAAAAGCAAGAACCTTCTATGCATGTGAGTCACAAGAATTGCATTGCGGAGTTAGAACGTTATAAACGCTCTCATTTCATTCCCCTCATTCAAACCAAGCTGTCCTAGAGCTTCCATATCCATCTGGATTCTTTCCTAAGGAGCTCCTGATGTTTATCCCTTCTACCGGTGGCCACTTCTACCCATTCTATGGCAGCAAACCTCATAGCAGCTGGGTCCCCGTCATGAACTTTTTTCATGTGAGAGATGAAATGGATTGCTCCGACCCCTGTGGACAATGACCTGATGTGTTCACGTATCCTGTGGATGAGAGGTCTGATTGTGTTATTTTGTAAAATCTTCCACAGCTGCAGCTCAGGCTATAGACAACATAGCTCGATCTGCAGGCGATACATTGTTTTACCTCAACAGTGTAGCTCCCGTATCTAAATTATTTACATTTAGCATTATACTTGCAGAAGGAACATGAGGCACATGCAAAATGGGGCGGCTGTCGGTTAACCAATTTGTTTTTTTTTATAGTTCTTTTTCTTGTGTTTTTTTTAATGAAGTCCTGAATTGTGAAATTTCTTTTATAGGTGATAATTGGCATGCTCAAGGTTAAATCCTCATCTTGCTGCAGCATGTACTAATGGGCATAAATGGCTCTTTTAACCTGGGTGCTCATAGGTGTATTCTTGAAAGAGAAGACAGTCCTGTCTCCTCTTTCTTTCTGTGTTTTCACTAATAGGTTCCCCCTGGGGATGCTATTTATCTTGTTCCTAGCTGTTCTTAACACATTAGGTGGGTATCCCCTTCTAGCTAAATGACTCTCCATCTCATTAGCCTGTTTTTCAAATATGCTGGGATCATTATTAATTCTTTTTAATCATGTGAGTTGGCTGAAGGGATTGGAATTTTTTTGTGTGGCTCGGATGGGAGGATTCATAGTGCAGTATGGAATTCTTGGAGATGGATTTTCTAAATCCGGAGGTAATTAAGGAATTATTAACAACTTCAATCTTCACATCCAAGAATTCCAACACTGTGTCACCGAACGTGGATGTAAATGTCATATTGACATTGTTGACCTAATTTAAATATTGGACGAAAGCTGAGAATTCTTCCGTTCCGTCCCAAACGACAAATATGTCATCCACAAAACGGAGGAAGTTTTTAATGAACTGTGCATATGGGTTATTCACAGTAAATATGTACTTCCTTTCAAAGATGGCCAGGAACAGGTTTGCGAACAAGACAGGTGTCCCCATAGCCATGCCTGTTCGCTGCCATCATACTGAAAGGCATTGTTATGTAAAATTAAAGCCAAGGACTCTGCAATAAAATCAATGAACTCAGGGGACCTGTCTGTGTCAAGAATTTGCGGATTGCCTGTATACCCGCATCCTGAGGGATGCGGGTATACAGGCTCTGTTTATAGCCATACAAGCTCTGTTTATAGCCATTTTGCCAATGAAAATCCTGTAAAGCCCCAATCAAATCCCCCGTGTCCCGTATAAATGTTGGAATATGTTTTAGTAATAGGGAAACAAGCCAATCCACATAGCTCGACAGGTGTTCCATAGGAGCTCCTATGCATGCCACTATGGGACATCCGGGGGGGGGGATGTTTTTATGGCTTTTGGGTATGATGTACCATCTTGGCTTGGCAGGTTTACTTGGAAAGAGGTGTTCTGCAGTTTTTTTCTGTGATGGTGTTTTTTTCTGTATATGTGTGCAAATGACTTGTGTGATTCTATTGGTGGGGTCCTGTGATAGTTTTTTGTAAACTACCATGTTGCCGAGCTGGTTAAGCACCTCCGCATCATGGTCACTTTTTTCGCCACACCACTACCCCTCCCCCTTTATCTGGTTGGAATATTAGTGTATCCTCTTTGTTTGCTAGCCACTTTAAGGCTTGTTTTTCCTCGGGGGATATGTTGGGAACTGACAGGGTAAATGAGGGCTTTCACGTCTTTGCACACAGATCTGTAAAACAGATCTATGGCTCCTCCAGGTGCAAATGCTTGAATAAAATTGGAGGCATTTCCCTCTGAGAAAAATGTATCATCATCAGTACTGCTGCCTACTGCCTCAACATCCCCACCCAATTCCATTAATGCACAAATGACTGACTCATCCTTACAATTAGCCTCATTGGTTACCCTGAAACGCAAGGGACCTCTCCTTCTTTTAACTGCATAGGTGAAACATTTTTATTCAAGTGTGAACTGGTGGCAAAAAAAATTCTTTATACTGATATTACGAATAGCTCTGAAAAAAGTCCTCTTCAAAGGATGTATAATCAAAGGACTCATTGAGGCCAAAATTCAGATCCTTATTTATATCTGTGAGATTAATGACTATGTTTTCAGCTTTTACTTCCTCCAAGTTGCAAATTTCCATTTCTGTGGTTGTTTTCTTTGATCTTCTATTCCTTTTTCGCCTCCCTCGTCTCGTTCTCCTCCTCTTGGGGTCTCTAATAAATTAGCGGTGTTGGTTTTACCCCAAGTAGCCATCGTCTCATCAGAGCCACTGGATTTTGACTCCATTGGAAATAGTCAGACTTCTTAGGTGGTCTTTTGTTTCTTCTATATCTGTTATGTCCACCACTTTTGTTGTATTCAGTGTACCCCTAATTTTGTGCAGGCCATTATTTATTCCAGGTGAACTGATGGAGGACGAAATCCCCCTCATCCCTCAAGAATTTGTCCCTTTTAGACTCCTTGATAGTGTTCTGTAAACCACAGATTTTTTTTCTTCAGATTCACTGTAAACAACTTATATTGTTGCTCGGACAGCTTAGTTCTCAATTCGCACTTAGCTTTACAGAGTTCTTCAGTCACAAGCGCATATTCCTGTCTGTTTTTCTCCATAATTCAATTCTGGAGATTCAGAGAATGCAAAATGGTGGGGATGTTCAGGCAGTAGGCAGCGGTACTGATGATGATAAATTTTTTTCAGGGGAAAATGCCAATTTTAATCCAGCATTTGCGCCTAGAGGAGCCATAAATCTGGGGGAGGGGTAGTGGTGTGGTGAAAAAATTACCATGATGCGGAGGTGCTTAACCAGCTTGTAAACATGGTAATTTACAAAAATCTATCACAGGACCCCACCAATAAAATCATGGAAGAATTGAGAACTCATTTGCGCACATATACAGAAAAAAACATCATCATAGAGAAAACAGCCAAATGCCTCTTTCCACGTAAACCTGCCAAACCAAGATGATACATTTTACCCAAAACCAATAAAAACGTTATCCTCCCCCCCCCCCCCCCCCCCCTGGCCATCCCATAGTGGCAGGCATAGGAGCTCCTATGGAACACCTGTCCGGCTATATGTATTGGCTTGTTTCCCTAATACTTTACATACTCCAACATTTATATGGGACACGGGGGATTTGATTGGGGCTTTACAGGATTTTTGTTGGCAAAATGGCTATAAACTTGACTCCATAGACGTGGAGAGCATGTATACCCAAATCCCTCAGGATGCGGGTATACAGGCAGTCCACAAATTCTTGACATGCACAGACAGGTCCCCTGAGTTCATTGATTTTATAGCAGAGTTCTTGGCTTTACTTTTACATAACAATGCCTTTCAGTCTGATGGCAAGTGGTACAGGCAGCGAACGGGCATGGCTATGGGGACACCTGTCTCGTGCTCGTTCGCGAACCTGTTCCTGGCCATCTTTGAAAGGAGGTACATATTTACTGTGAATAACCCATATACAAAGTTCATTAAAAACTTCCTCCATTTCGTGGACGACATATTTGTCATTTGGGACGGAACGGAGGAAGAATTCTCAGCTTTTGTCCAATATTTAAATGAGGTCAACATTGTCAATATGACATTTACATTCATGTTCGGTGACACAGTGTTGGAATTCTTGGACATGAAGATTGAAGTTGTTTAATAATTCCTTAATTACCTCCGGATTTAGAAAATCCATATCCAGGAATTCCAAAACTGCACTATGAATTCTCCAATCCGAGCCACACACAAAATGCCATTCCGTTCAGCCAACTCGCATGATTAAAAAGAATTAATAATGATCCCAGCATATTTGAAAAACAGGCTAATGAGAAGGAGAGTCGTTTAGCTGGAAGGGGATACCCACCTAATGTGTTAAGAACAGCTAGGAACAAGTTAAATAGCATCCCCAGAGAGAACCTATTAGTGAAAACACAGAAAGAAAGAGGAGACAGGACTGTCTTTTCTTTCAAGAATACACCTATGAACACCCAGGTTAAAAGAGCCATTTATGCCCACTAATACATGCTGCAGCAAGATGAGGATTTAAAAACACATACCTCGAGCATGCCAATTATCACCTATTAAAGAACTTTCACAATTCAGGACTTGCTTAAAAAACACAAGAAAAAGAACTCTAGTAAAAAAAAAAAAAATAATTGGTTAACTGACAGCACTTTGCATGTGCCTCATGTTCCTTCTGCAAGTATAATGCTAACTGTAAACAATTTAGATACGGGAGCTACACTGTTGAGGTAAAACAATGTATCGCATGCAGATCGAGCTATGTTGTCTATAGCCTGAGCTGCAGCTGTGGAAGATTTTACAAAATAACACAATCCGACCTCTCATCCACAGGATACGTGAACACATCAGGTCATTGTCCACAGGGGTCGGAGCAATCCATTTCATCTCTCACATGAAAAAAGTTCATGACGGGGACCCAGCTGCTATGAGGTTTGCTGCCATAGAATGGGTAGAAGTGGCCACCGGTAGAAGGGATAAACATCAGGAGCTCCTTAGGAAAGAATCCAGATGGATACGGAAGCTCTAGGACAGCTTGGTTTGAATGAGTGGAATGAAATGAGAGCGTTTATAACGTTCTAACTCCGCAATGCAATTCTTGTGACTCACATGCATAGAAGGTTCTTGCTTTTAATGTTTTGAATTTGCTCTGTGTTTTTTATTTTGTATTGTGATTTGTTTATTTGTAACCATAGAGACACCTGCACGCGCAGGTTTAAGAGCACACCTACTAGTGGCATGACATATGGCTTGATGAAGCGCTTCGTGCCCGCAACGGTCCGTCGCTTTTCTCCCCCCTGCACACCTGTTCACCTGCTCCCCCGCCTGTGTATGCCGCTATGTTTTTATTTGAATAAAGAAGAAACACTTTGAACCATCATCCTGGTGAGTGCACCTCTCTAACTGGTTACTGTGATTTACAAATGTGTATAACTTTCTAGCACCAGTTGATTTAAAAAAAATAAATAAATGTTTTCCACAGAAGTACCCCTTTAAGACCATTTTTCTATATCCATTTTCTTTTTAACCTAAAACTGTAATACAGCACACCAGGGACCTCCTATATGCACGATACCTAACGCATATTGTCAATTTGTCATAAAAGAGGTTTGGCTATGCCAAACATGCACACAAAGCATAATGTGAATAGTGTTGAGCGGCATAGGCCATATTCGAATTCGCGAATATTCGCGAATATATGGACGAATATTCGTCATATTCGCGAATATTCGCATATTCGTAATATTCTCGTTTTATTTTCGCATATGCGAATATTCGCGTGTGCGAAAATTAACATTTGCGAATATTTGCATATGCAAAAAATAGCATAAGCGAAAATTCGCACATGCGAAAATTAGCATATGCAAATATTCGTATATGCGAAAAATCGCGCACCAGTCTCACACAGTAGTATTAGAGCCTTCTTACACCACATAAGCTGGAAGTAGAGAGGGATGATCACTGTGATGTGTACTGTAAAAAAAAAAAAAAAAAAAAAAAAAAAAAGAATATTCGTAATTACGAATATATAGCGCTATATTCGCGAATATTCGCGAATTCGCGAATATGCGATATTCGCGAATAAAATTCGAATTGCGAATATTCGCGAGCAACACTAAATGTGAACATAGCCTGAGGGGTTGTAGAGAACTACTCTTTGTTGACATTACAAACAGTATAACTATAAAACTATATGTCTTCTGCTGTTATCTATCTATCTATCTATCTATCTATATATATATATAAAACTCAATGTGTGTGTGTATGTCCTGTGTGTGTGTATGTGTGTGTGTGTATGTTCCAGCATCACGTCCAAACGGCTAAAGATATTAACATGAAACCTGGCACACATTACTTATATGTCAACAACAAACATTGTATAGGTAATTTAACCCTTACCCACCCCCATTTGCCAGGGTCAGGGTTTTTGTTTAAAGTCCCATACAAGTCTATAGGAAATATATGTTACTGCATAACTTCCAAACGGCTGGAGATATTTCGATAATACTTGGTCACATGTTACTTATATGTCCACCTAAAATATAGGATAGTTAATTTAACCCTTAACTACCCCCATTTGTGAGGGTCGGGTTTTTGTTTAAAGTTCCATGCAAATCAATGGGACATGTATGTTCCCACATAACTTCCGTACAGCTGGAGATATTTCAATACCTGGTACACATATTACAGGTCGGGATAGGAGGTGGGGATAGGAGCTCGAGATAAGAGGTCGTGATAGGAGGACGAGATATGAGGACGGGATAGGAGGTCGGGATAGGAGGTCGGGATATGGGGTTGAGATATGATAACAATATATGAGGACGGGATATGAAGTCAAAAGCTTTCTCTGTTGATTTTCCTCCACAACAAGGATTAGGAAGGAAAAACTGGGCAACGCTGGGTACTCAGCTAGTTATTACTTATAGACTTAAATTGCATTTTTCCATAAATATACTGGTTTTACAGCGAAGGACATATGCAAAGAAGCTCATGGAAACTAACGCTTTCAAAATACTATTCTAGAAATGGTATGTCCACAAAATATTGTGAGAGATAATAGTGTATGAACTGTTTTGTTCTTTGTATGACATTCACACCCACATACATTGGTATATTTGGAAACACAATAGTGTGCCTATTGTTCTGCTTTGCTGTAAATTGAACGTGTGCCATGTTAGCCTTATTATCTTTTATCTGATTCATTGCCTGTGCTCTAAATCTTGTAGATAGTACTTTCTTATTATAGCTCAGAATTTACTTCTGCTTCTCTACAAATTTCATTATTTGCATCACCATAATTAATGTATTTTTTTTTTTTTTATTAGTCAGACATTTCCAGGTGTAGTGATAACAATCATGTTGCTGTTGCTTATTTTTGATAAGCTGAGGGTTGTTTTTTTTTTTTTTTTTTTTTATAGTTTAGTTTTATTTTAAATTGTTTTAGTTATACTTTTGGTGGACTTCAACTTGCTGTTTGTAGTGTATTGGGTGGAATAAAACAGACAATAATTTTTTCTTGTTTTTGTGGTTTTGTTACTGATTACAGCAATAGCATATTTATATAGTATTTATGATGTTTTACTATCAAAATAAATATCACAAGCTTTGCCCCCTAATTACATGCAATCTTATTGTAATGGCTCACATTTTAACTGCAGGGATCATCTGTTGGACCCTTCTCTCTCTTTTATCAAATAGGAGGCTCTCAAGAGTGTCCTTAGACACATGGAGACAGATTAAAGTGTACACAGAATGTATTAAATAATTATATATATCTACCAGGTGAGTAAACCCCCTATATATAACAGAGATTATGCAGGGTCCAGGATGTCATCACTCAAACGCACTTTTCGCAATTATCCAACTCTAGAGAAAAAGGATTACAACTTTTAAAGCACAAGACTATGGGAGATCAAAACCTGTTCAGAGGAAAAGTGGAGCAGTTGCCTGTAGCGACCAATCAGGTTGCATCTTTAAATTTAAAAAAAATGAAAAATACAAAAGGCGATCTAATTGGTTGCTATGGGCAACTGCTCCTCGTTTCCTCTGCACAGGTTTTGATAAATCTCCCCCTTTTCTTTATAGCATCCAGACAAAAATCTTTAGACACTGGACATTTCAAGGAAAACTATCAGTAAAGCCCTCCCCCGCACTAACCAGAGGTACTGGATGGTATTGCCGGGGACGCTGATCAATATGCTGCCTACCATGTCCGGATCCGTCCCTCTGTTCGCCCCTTATCTTCTTTTTTGTGGATATGAAAATGAGCTGCTAACTGGCACGAGTTGGGTTACAAGGCTCCTTCTGGCACTCTGACATCAGTGCCGCTTGTCCGCCGCACCGCCTGGCTTATGAATATTCATCCCCTCCCTCCTCAGTGGAGTCCAATGCAGAGCGGGGAGGGGAGGAACATTCAGAGGGAGGGGATGAATATTCATAAGCCGGGCGGTGCAGCAGACGAGCGGCGCTGACGTCATAGTGCCAGAAAGAGCCTTGTAACCCCGCCCATGCCAGTACTACCAGCCAGTACTTTAATGACCGTTTTCCTTTCAGTCTCCACTTACCCAACCAGAACTGGGTAGTCAGAACAACCACAACGTATTGGAAGAACTCTCTGCCTTGATCATGATCTTATGTAGCTACCTTGGTCACCTTTCAAAAAATCTCCAGAGTTGTAATATTGGAAGTAGTTTTATAAATTACCACATCTCTACACAACTACCCCCTCTTTAAATTTCTTTTTCACCTCTTATTCCTCCCACACCCACATATCCCGTCTTCATATCTCAACCTCATATCCCATCCTCATATCCCGACCTCATATCCCGTCCTCATATCCTGACCTCCTATCCCATCATCATATCTCGACTTCATATCCCGTCCTCAAATCCCGACCTCCTATCTCATCCTCATATCTTATCCTCATATCCCGACCTCCTATCCCGTCCTCTTATCTTGACCTCATATCCTGTTCTCATATCCCGTCCTCATATCCCAACCTCATATCTCGATGTCCTATCCCGACCTCTTATCCCGACCTTTTATCCCGTCCTCATATCCTGACCTCCTATATTGACCTCATATCCCGACCTCATATCCCGATCTCATATCTCATATCGATGTCCTATCCCGACCTCCTATCCCAACCTCCCATCTTCATATTCCCTCCTCATATCTCAACCTCATATGCCATCCTCATATCCCAACCTCATATCACAACTTCCTATCTCAACCTCATTTCCTGTCCTCCTATCTCGACATCATATCCCGTCCTCATATCCCGACCTCATATCCCTTCCTTATGTCCCATCCTCATATCCCATCCTCAGGTGGGACTGATTTGTGATGAAGCTGAAAATAGAAGGGGGTGTGGCTTTGTGGGACTGGGCGTGATTTGCAAGCCAGACCGATGCACAAAAAGGGTAGATAATAAAAGGAGTTGGGCTTAAAATTTAGGCGTGTCTTTGTGAGATGGGGGTGTGGCTTGCAAGCTGGATTGACACATTCACCAGGAGATGCAGAGTGGAGCTTGTGGAGTAAGGTATTGGAAGTCCAATATACTTGCATGGGACTTGAAGCAAAAACCCATGTTTTATATAAGGGTGTAGGTAAGGGTTAATTTAACTATCATATCTTTTTATTTGACATATAAGTAATATGTGTGCCATGTATTATTGAAATATCTCCAGCCGTAGGGAAGTTATGTGGGAACATACATTTCCCATTGATTTGCATGGGACTTTAAACAAAAACTCCTACCCTCACAAATGGGGGTAGCTAAGGGTTAAATTAACTATTCTATATTTCCGAAATATCTCCAGCTGTTTGGAAGTTATGCAGTACCATATAACATTTCCCATTGGCTTGTTTGGGACTTCAAACAAAAACTCTGACCTTGGTAAATGGGGGTGAGTAAGGGTTAAATTACCTATCCTATGTTTGTTGTGGACATATAAGTAACATGTGTGCCAAGTTTCATGTTAATATCTTTAGCCGTTTGGACGTGATGCTGGAACATACAAATACACACATACATACACACACATATTGAGTTTTATATATATATACTAGCTGCGTACCCGGCGTTGCCCGTTTTTTCCTTCCTAATCCTTGTTGGGGAGGAAAATAAACAAAGGAGGAAGCTTTTGACTTCATATCCCGTCCTCATATATTGTTGTCATATCCCAACCTCCGATCCCGTCATCGTATCCCGGCCTCCTATCCCGTCCTCCTATCCCGTCCTCCTATCCCGTCCTCCTATCCCGTACTCCTATCTCGACCTCCTTTCCTGTCCTCCTTTCCCGTCCTCCTATCTCGACCTCCTTTCCCATCCTCCTTTCCCGTCCTCCTATCCTGTCCTCCGATCCTGTCCTCCTATCCCGTCCATCTATCCTGTCCCACTATCCCGTCCTCCTATCCCGTCCTACTATCCAGTCCATCTATCCCGTCCTCCTATCCCATCCTCCTATCCCATCCTCCTATCCCGACCTCCTATCCCGACCTCCTATCCCGTCCTCCTATCCCGTCCTCCTATCCCATCCTCCTATCTCAACCTCCTATCCCGACCTCCTATCTCGACCTCCTATCTCGACCTCCTATCCAGTCCTTCTATCCCTTCCTCCTATCGCGTCCTCCTATCCCGACCTCCTATCCAGACCTCCTATCCAGGTCCTCCTATCCCGGTCCTCCTATCGCGTCCTGCTATCCCGTCCTCCTATCCCGGCCTCCTATCCTGTCCTCCTATCCCATCCTCCTATCCCATCCTCCTATCCCGACCTCCTATGTCGACCTCCTATCCCGAACCGTAATATGTGTACCAGTTATTGAAATATCTCCAGCCGTACGGAAGTTATGTGGGAACATACATTTCCCATTGATTTGCATGGGATTTGCATGGGACAAAAACCCCGACCGTCACAAATGGGGGTAGTTAAGGGTTAAATTAACTATCCTATATTTTAAGTGGATATATAAGTAAAATGTGACCAAGTATTATCGAAATATCTCCAGCCGTTTGGAAGTTATGCAGTAACATATATTTCCCATTGACTTGTATGGGACTTTAAACATAAACTCCGCCCCTGGCAAATGGGGGTGAGTAAGGGTTAAATCACCTATCCTATGTTTGTTGCTGACATATAAGTAACATGTGTGCCAAGTTTCATGTTAATATCTTTAGCCGTTTGGACGTGATGCTGGAACATACACACATACATACACACACACACACACACACACACGTTGAGTTTTATATATGTAGACTAGCTGAGTACCCGGCGTTGCCCGGTTTTTCCTTCCTAATCCTTGTTGGGGAGGAAAATAAACAAATGAGGAAGCTTTTGACTTCATATCCCATCCTCATATATTGTTGTCATATCCCGACCTCCTATCCCGTCATCGTATCCCGACCTCCTATCCCGTCCTCCTATCCCGTCCTCATATCTCGACCTCCTTTCCCGTCCTCATATCTCGACCTCCTTTCTCGTCCTCCTATCTTGACCTCCTTTCCTGTCCTTCTATCTTGACCTCCTTTCCCATCCTCCTATCTTGACCTCCTTTCCCGTCCTCCTATCTCGACCTCCTTTTCTGCCCTCCTTTCCTGTCCTCCTATCCCATCCTCCTATCCCGTCCTCCTTTCCCATCCTCCTTTCCCGTCCTCCTTTCCTGTCCTCCTTTTCCGTCCTCCTATCCCATCCTCCTATCCCGTCCTCCTATCCCATCCTCCTATCCCGTCCTCCTATCCCGTCCTCCTATCCTGTCCTCCTATCCCTTCCTCCTATCCCGTCCTCCTATCCCATCCTCCTATCCCGTCCTACTATCCCATCCTCCTATCACGACTTCCTATCCCGTCCTCATATCTCGACCTCCTATCCTGTCCTCCTATCTCGACCTCCTATCCCGTCCTCCTATCTCGACCTCCTATCCCGTCCTCCTATCCCGACCTCCTATAATGGCCTCCTATCCCGTCCTTCTATCCCGTACTCCTATGTCGTCCTCCTATCCTGCCCTCCCATCTCGACCTCCTGTCCCGCCCTCCTATCCCGCTCTCCTATCTCGACCTCCTATCCCGACCTCCTATCCCGTCCTCCTATCCCGTCCTCCTATCGCGTTGTCCTATCCCGACCTCCTATCCCGGTCCTCCTATCCCGACCGTAGCTACCTGGGTGCCGTCTGCCGCAGCAAGACCATCACGCTTTGCGGCGGGCTCTGGTGAAAACCCGCGGCACCTTAGATTCCTGGCACGGCCTGCGTCATCAGCCACACAGGTCCAGCAGATCTACTACCTCCAGCGTTCCAGTCTACTAACCGTGAGTCTTACACACAATAACATTATGCTTATGAAAATGTATAGGACATTGGCTTGGAATGTTGATCATGTCTGTTCGCCACTCAGGACCAGCAGGAACATTTTTAATTTTTAGAGTAAAATGGTTTATGCCTCATAGATTTCTTAAATGGGTTCTCAGATTTGAATATAACACATTATAGCCAGCTAGTGGATGTACAAAAGGTGTTATACTCACCTTGCCATGTCCAGTTCTGGCAATACGGTGTGCCCCAATCCTTGTGTTTTTACTTACCCTAAAGACATGCAGGGCCGGCTTTGCCTATAGGTAAAATAGGCAGCCGCCTAGAGCGGAGCGTACTCTTAATGAGGGGCGCTGCTTTGCTCGCAGTAATAAAGTTGGCCAGCATCCGAAGCACCCCCCCCCCCCCCGATCCAGCAAAACCCTGCCAAAACTCCTGATTGATTACATTAGGAGGAGGTTTGTTACAATCCCCACTAGTAAGGGGATTACATGAGAAGAAAGTTTGTTACCGTGTGTAACCCCGGTAGTAAGGTGATTACATGAATAGGTGGTTTGTTACAGTCTGTCACCCACATAGTAAGAAGATTAGATGAGTAGGGGGTTGTTACAGTGTGTCACCCCAGTAGTAAGGTGATTACATGAGAAAAGGGTTTGTTACAGTGTGTCACCCCAGTAGTAAGGTAATTACACAAGGATGATGTTTGCTACAGTGTGTCACCCCAGTTGTAAGGAGATTACATGAGGAGGAGGTTTATTGCGATGTGTGACCCCAGTAGTAAGGTGATTACATGAGGAGGAGGTTGTTACAGTGTGTCACCCCAGTAGTAAGAAGATTACATGAGAAAAGGGTTTGTTACAGTGTGTTACCCCAGGAGTAAGGTAATTACATGAGGAAGAGGTTTGTTACAATGTGTCACTCCAGTAGTAGGTGATTACATGAGGAGGAGGTTGATACAGTGTGTCACCCCAGTAGTAAGGGGATTACATGAGAAGAAAGTTTGTTACCATGTGTAACACTAGTAGTAAGGTAATTACATGACGAGGAGGTTTGTTACAGTGTCTCACCCAAATAGTAAGAAGATTAGACGAATAGGGGGTTGTTAGGGTGTGTCACCCCAGTAGTAAGGTGATTACATGAGAAAAGGGTTTGTTACAGTGTGTCACCCCAGTAGTACAGTAATTACACGAGGATGATATTTGTTACAGTGTATCACCTCAGTACTAAGGTGGGGCATGTCAAAGGGCAGAGAAAATGGGTGGGGTCAATGGGCAGCAAAATTAACTTTTGCCTGGGGTGTCAAAAATCCTTGCACCAGGCCTGAAGACATGCTCTCCCTTCTCTGCTGATGACATTCAAAACCCACTGCAGCCTCAGTGTTTGTCTGGAAAGCCATCACTAGAACAGGGAGAGCATGTCTTCAAGGTTAGTAAACAGAGACACCAGGCAGACAGGAGTGCCAGTGCTGGGCTCGACAAAAGGTGAATTTAGTATACTTTATTATGTGACACCCTTAACAGGCTGTACTTTTTTTTTTCTTTATTTAAGAATATCGGAGAACAGCTTTAACCTACTCCCAGTAGAAGGAAACAAAGTTATAAAGTTACTTGCATCCCGTCCCTTCATCCACATCTTTTTTTGTCCATTTTCAATCATACTATGTAAATAAGAAGGATTTGTCATTCAAGAGCCTGAGAATGATTGGTGACATGAGAAGCCTTAGGGGAACTGTAATGGCATCATGTTATAGTAAAAACAAATTGGAATTTTTAAAAACGTGAGACACAAGACAGAAATGTGAAATTGTTCTCTAATTCCACTGAAATCATTCAATAACGTTCTCCAAATTACCGTATAACTACCGTATATACTCGAGTATAAGCTGACCTGAATATAAGCCGAGGCCCCTAATTTTACCCCAAAAACCCAGGAAAAGTTATTGATCCGACTATAAGCCTAGGGTGGGAAATAAAAGACCCCCCCATGTCATCATCCCCCGCTGTCATCATCAAGACCCCCATCATTAATACCCCTGTCATTATCACCCCCGTCATAATCACCCTGTTATCACCCCCCCCCCCCCTTCATCATCACCCCCTGTCAATCCCTTCATCAGTGGTCTTCAACCTGCAGACCTCCAGATGTTGCAAAACTAAACTCCCAGCATGCCCGGACAGCCATCAGCTGTATGGGCATGCTGGGAGTTGTAGTTTTGAAACATCTGGAGGTCCGCAGGTTGAAGACCACTGCGGCCTTCGTCATCATCCAGACCCCGTCATCATCCCCCCCACATCATCATCACCCCCTGTCAATCCCTTCATCAGTGGTCTTCAACCTGCGGACCTCAAGATGTTGCAAAACTACAACTCCCAGCATGCCCGGACAGCCATCGGCTGTCCGGGCATGCTGGGAGTTGTAGTTTTGAAACATCTGGAGGTCCGCAGGTTGAAGACCACTGTGGCCTTTGTCATCATCCAGACCCCGTCATCATCCCCACCCCCATCATCATCACCCCCTGTCAATCCCTTCATCAGTGGTCTTGAACCTGTGGACCTCCAGATGTTGCAAAACTACAACTCCCAGCATGCCTGGACAGCCATCGGCTGTCCAGGCATGCTGGGAGTTGTAGTTTTGAAACATCTGGAGGTCCGCAGGTTGAAGACCACTGCGGCCTTTGTCATCATCCAGACCCCGTCATCATCCCCCCCCCCCCCCATCATCATCACCCCCTGTCAATCCCTTCATCAGTGGTCTTGAACCTGTGGACCTGCAGATGTTGCAAAACCACAACTCCCAGCATGCCCGGACAGCCATTGGCTGTCCAGGCATGCTGGGAGTTGTAGTTTTGAAACATCTGGAGGTCAGCAGGTTGAAGACCACTGCGGAGTTCGTCATCATCCAAACCCCATCATCATCCCCCCCATCATCATCACCCCCTGTCAATCCTTTCATCAGTGGTCTTCAACCTGCGGACCTCCAGATGTTGCAAAACTACAACTCCCAGCATGCCCGGACAGCCATTGGCTGTCCAGGCATGCTGGGAGTTGTAGCTTTGAAACATCTGGAGGTCCGCAGGTTGAAGACCACTGCGGAGTTCGTCATCATCCAGACCCCATCATCATCTTCACCCCCTGTCAATCCCTTCATCAGTGGTCTTCAACCTGTGGAACTCCAGATGTTGCAAAACTACAACTCCCAGCATGCCCGGACAGCCATTGGCTGTCCAGGCATGCTGGGAGTTGTAGTTTTGAAACCTCTGGAGGTCCGCAGGTTGAAGACCACTGCGGCCTTCGTCATCATCCCCACCCCCCTTTATCATCACCCCCTGTCAATCCCTTCATCGGTGGTCTTAAACCTGCGGACCTCCAGAGGCTTCAAAACTACAACTCCCAGAATGCCCGGACAGCCATCGGCCTTCGTTATCATCCAGCCCCCCCCCCCCCTTTTGTTTTGTACTCCCCTCCCCTCGGCGGGACATTAGGGTGAGCTGGTCCGGGCCATCTATGCTGCAGGGACCGTCCGGTGGGGATGGTTAGTCGTTGCGGGCTGTCCATTTTCACCAGGGGGGCCTCTTCTCTGCGCTTCGGCCCCGGCCCCAGAGTAATGATGTTGCCTTGACGACGACGCACAGGGACGTTGCGCATGAACGTCCGGGCTTGCTGGGAGTTGTAGTTTTGCAACTTATGGAGGTCAGCAGGTTGAAGACCACTGATGAAGGAATTGACAGGCGGAGTTCACTCAAGTATAAGCCGAGGGGGGGCGTTTTAAGCAGGAAAAATCGTGCTGAAAAACTCGGCTTATACTTGAGTATATACGGTATTTGTTTTTGTTAACAGTCAAATGAAATGGAGTATAATATTCTAAGAGATAATATTTCTTGCAGTTTTTGGCACGTAGATCATTTTGTTGTACAGCTCTGGCCTGAGCTGAGATGAAGCCTCTCATGACATATTTAGCTCGGGACACAGGCATTGCCATTTATATTTCATTAGTCAGTGAAACAAGAGATCAAGAAGAAAAGAAAATAGACTATGAATCATTCATTGGACACATGCATTTGTAGTGATTGCACCTCCATGGTTACTTGAGTGATTTTCAGTCCTTAAAGTGTACCTGTCATCTAAAAAAAAAACTTTCATATGTCAGTGACATGTCAAAAGTTTTGATTGGTCGGGGTCTCTGAGACCCCTCCAGATCAGGAGAAGCTGGGTGAAGCAGGACGGAAAATGCTTCAAGCTGGGGAATGAAGCATGCTACCGCATCTTCTTACATGTTCTCCTGATCTGTGGGGTTCTCATCCCTGAAAACCTGACCAATCAAAACTTCTGACAGAAAATGTTGTTGTGACAGATCAAAACATTTTTTAATGACATGTATACTTTTATAACTGAATTTCACTCTTAAAGAGTACCACATGATATTGTTAAATTTTATAATCCTTCCAGTTCACTGCACCCATCATGATAAACTGCCCCCTGCCTTCATTTTTTATATTTTTAGTTTTCTACCTTGATATCACTCTGTATTTTCTGCTCAGTCCCAGTCAGATTGACAGACTGGGAGGGGGCGTTCCCCAGCAGGTGTGACATCATCTGAAGCCATACAGGGGAGAACTTCCTCCCTCACTCTGCTACACACAGCCAAGAGCAGTTCACTGTGAGATGAGCTATGATTGGCTAAGGCTGCACCCCCCTCAGAATTCCTGACTGCATTTCCTGATTTTGGACTTTTGCCAGGCCAGCAGAAGTCCAAAGTCTGTGCAAGAGATAGGGGGAAATGTGCTCTGGACAAGTAGGGAGACACCTAGTGGCAGCTATTTTAAACACAAATAAAACATATTTGCCGACATTTATCATTGTCTTTAGACTTTTTTTGTGTCTAGAAAAGGTGTCAAAAAGGTGCAAGCTGGGTTTATTTGCGCCTTTTTTGTGCCTTTTGGTTTACACATTTCTGCTGATTTTGAGTTGCAATCCACTGATTTTGGCAATACACATGATATTGAAGGGTTTTATAAACTGCACCTTTTATATGAAAAGGCGCAAATCCACTGAAAAGTCTCTAAAGTACACAAGCCCAGACTTAGCTTAGCTTTTTGGTGTATGTGAAGAGAGAAATTTCAGAAAATGTGACCTGCACAAAATTTATGAAATGCTCTGTGACCATTTAATAAATTTGGTTCTCCTACACATTACCAGAGCACAAAAAAAAGGTGTAAAAAAAATGCTTCACTTAGGCTAGGTTTCCACTTCCACGCTAATAAAAATGCCCATTCTGCCGTATGGCATTTTTTTTGTGAAAAAATGCTGCGGCCCGAAGTTAGGGAACTGCAAAATGCCAAATCTACTTGGCGTTTTTCAGTTTGGCATTTTTTTTTATCCTTTTGGCATTTTTGGGCTCCTTGGCAGTTTTTAAAAACGACCTCTTGTCAAGACTTTGGCGTTTTTTCGAGAAAATCTTGGCGTTTTTCTCCCATAGAAGTCTATGGGAGTTAAAAAATGCCCTGAAAAACGCCATGTTGGTTTTAACTATGGCATTTTTTCAGGCAGTTTTTTATTCTCTTTTGGACTTTAGCGATCCAAAAAAGTGATGGAGATACCTTTTTTTTTTTTTTTATTTCGTAGGGTCCCATTAAAAAAAAACATAATAAAAAAGATACAGTCGTGATGGAAAAAATAGTATTTAATGAAATTTTTCTTTTTTATAAGAAAAATTTGAATACATTTTTAAACAGGGATCAATTTATGTTGGCGGGCAGGACACAAAAAATATAGTCGATAATAATAAAAATGTAGTGTGTGTGTGTTTTTCACTTTAAAAATTTTTTTTTTTTTAGGTAGTATTACTACTCCCAGCATGGAACAGATTGTTCCATGATGGGAGTAGTAGTACCTGTACTAATTGAAAGATTGCTGGGATCCAATGTGATCCTCCTGTATGATATATAGATGCGGCTTCTCCGTGTATATACACCTATTCATATTTTCCACAGAGAGCTGTGATTGGCCAGATGGTTCCAGCCAATCACAACTCTCTATGGGAAATATGAATAGGTGTATATAAACGTCAGTGCAGGGGACCATAGAAGAGCAGCCGCCCGCATCTATCCATTATACAGGATGATCACAGCGGGTGTCAGGAGTTACACTCACTGCGTTCTGTCTATTAATGCAGGTACTACAGCTCCAAGCATGGAGCAGAGTGTGCTCTATGTTGGGAGTAGTAGTAGTCGCAGTAAGGTACAGATCACAGCGGATGTCACTCCTCCTGACACCCGCTGCTATTGTCGGGATCAGCTGTACCCATGGCTACAGAGTCGGGAGAACAGCTGATGCTGAGCAGTAGATCTACTGCCCAGCAAGAACTTACAGTGAGCCTGCAATGTGTATACAGTATACACATTGCTGGCTCACTTAACCCCTTGCTGAGATGTGTGCTATGCGCCAGCCCAGCAAGGAAAGAGTTAACTTACACTGCTGGACAGTGTATGTTAACCCTTTGGGCGGTATACACTATATACAGCTATCTATAGATAGCTGTACTGTATATAGTGTATACAGAAGACAAAGTCCACCTACTTCCCTCTAGTAACGGCTGGGTCCGTGTAGCTCTGCCCCCTAGTGATGACATCATTATGGGGTGGAGCTACAGACGGGAGCCAGGCTAGTAAGGCTCTGTTCACATTGTCAGTTTTGTATAATGTGAACAGACCCTTCTGGCAGTGTCTTCCCAGATAGGCAAACTCCAGCTGTTGCTAAACTACAACTCCCAGCATGCCCAGACAGCCAAAGGCTGTCTGGGCATGCTGGGAGTTTTAGTTTTGCACCAATTGGAGGCTCTCTGTTTGGGAAGACATTGCAATATGGGCGCTCTCCCCAGGGGACAGCGCCAAAAATGTACTAACCAATATTTTGTGTTTTTTTCTTCTTCTCGTTTTAGATCTGTGTATGCAGAGGATTACGTTGGATTCAATGGATTACGGCGGATGAACTGGATTTTTTTTCCTTTTAATAAAATGGTTAACAAGGGCTGTGGGTGAGTGTTTTTTAAAATAAAATAATTTTTCCAATGTGTCGTCTTTTTTTTTAATTGAATTTTCAGGCTTAGTAGTGGTAGCCGGTCTTATTGACGGAATCCATTATTAAGCCGGGGCTTAGCGTTAACCCCGAAAACAGCAAGCGCTAACCCCCAAACATTACTCTGGTACCCACCGCCACAGGGGTGCCGGGAAGAGCCGCTATCAACAGGCCCAGAGCATCAAAAATGGCGCTCCTGGGCCTAGGCGGTAACAAGCTGGTGTTATTTAGGCTGGGGAGGGCCAGTAACAATGGTCCTCGCCCACCCTGGTAACGTCAGGCTGTTGCTGCTTGGTTGGTATTTGGCTGAGAATAAAAAGACGGTGAACCATATGCGTTTTTTTTATTTAATAAATAAAATAAAAAAACGCACAGGGTTCCCAATATTTTTATTCTCAGCCAGATAACAACCAATCAGCAACAGCCTGACGTTACCAGGGTTGGCGAGGACTATTGTTATTGGCCCTCCCCAGCCTAAATAACTAGTGTTGAGCGGCATAGGCCATATTCGAATTCGCGAATATTCGCGAATATATGGTCGAATATTCGTCATATTCGCGAATATTCGCATACTCGTAATGTTCTCGTTTTATTTTCAAATATGCGAATATTCACATATGCGAATATTCGCATTCGCGAAAATTTACATATACAAAATTAACACAAGCGAAAATTCTTATATGCGAAAATTCTTATATGCACATTTTCGCATATGTGAAAATTCTTATACACATATTTTCGCATATGCGAAAATTCGCACGCCAGTCTCACACAGTAGTATTAGAGCCTTCTTACACCACATAAGCTGGAAGCAGAGAGGGATGATCACTGTGATGTGTACTGTGAAAAAAAAAAAAAAAATACGAATATTCGTAATTACGAATATATAGCGCTATATTCGCGAATATTCGCGAATATGCGATATTCGCGAATAAAATTCGAATTGCGAATATTCGCGAGCAACACTATAAATAACGCCAGACTGTTACCGCCTAGGCACAGGAGTGCCATTTTTGAAGCATTGGGCCTGTTGGTAACGGCTCTTCCCAGCACCCCTGTTGCGGTGGGTACTGGGGTAATAATTGGGGTTAGTGCTAGCTGTTTTTGGGGCTAACGCTAAGCCCTGGCTTAGTAATGGATTCCGTCAATAAGACCGGCTTCCACTACCAAGCCTGAAAATTCAATTTAAAAAAAAGACGACACATTACAAAAAAAATTTTATTTAAAAAAACACTCCCCCACAGCCCTCGTTAACCATTTTATTAAAATGAAAAAAATCCAGTTCATCCGCCGTAATCCGCTGCATACACGGATCTGAAACGAGAAGAAAAAGAAAACACAAAAAAATTGTAAGAACATTTTTGGCGCTGTCTGCTGGGGAGAGCGCCCATAATGCAATGTCTTCCCAAACAGTGAGCCTCCAATTGTTGCAAAACTAAAACTCCCAGCATGCCCAGACAGCCTTTGGTTGTCTGGACATGCTGGGAGTTGTAGTTTAGCAACAGCTGGAGTCTCCCTGTCTGGGAGGACACTGCCAGAAGGGTCTGTTCACATTATACAAAATGGACAATGTGAACAGAGCTTCAGACCCTTACTAGTCTGACTCTAGTCTGTAGCTCTGCCCCCTAATGATGTCATCACTAGAGGGCGGGGCTACATGGACCCGACGGGGACAGAAGCAAGGGAGGTAAGTGGACCTTGTGTTCTGTATACACTATATACAGCTATCTTTAGATTGCTGTGTATTCTGTATACCGCCCAACGGTGCTATAGGAGCAGGGAGTCCTGTCAGTCTGGTGACAGGATTCCCAGCTCCTGTATAGTATACACTGGTACACTATGCACCCCTGTATACTATGCGGCCGGGGGAGGTGAATAGTGATGCTATACATCACTCCTCATCTCCTTACACTCTGTGGACCAGGCACTCAGCATCCGACCCACAGAGTGGTACCCTGAAGACAGCGAGAAAACTGCCTCAGGGGACAAAACTGGCTGTTTCCACACACCAGTAAAAACGCCAGAAAAACGCCAGAAAAACTGCCAAAACACAGGAAAAAGCTGTTCTTTTTTGCTTTTATTTACCATAAGGAGTGAAATAGCAAAAAATAGTTTTAATGACAGTGCCCACATAAAGGGGTACTCCCCTGGAAAACATTTTTTTTTTAAATCAACTGGTGCCAGAAAGTTAAATAGATTTGTAAATTACTTCTATTTAAAAATCTTAATCCTTCCAGTACTTGCTGCTATTTGCTCCACAGGAAGTTCTTTTCTTTTTGAATTTCCTTTCTGTCTGACCACAGTGCTCTCTGCGGGCACCTCTGTCCATTTTGAAAACTGTCCGGAGCAGAATAGGTTTTCTATGGGGATTTGCTACTACTCTGGACAGTTCCTAAAATGGACAGAGCTGTCAGCAAAGAGCACTGTGGTCAGACAGAAAGGAAATTCAAAAAGAAAAGAACTTCCTCTGTATTATGCAAGAGCTGATAAGTACTGGAAGGGTTAAGATTTTTAAATAGAAGTAATTTACAAATCTGTTTAACTTTCTGGCACCAGCTGATTTAAATATTTTTTTTTCCAGTGGAGTGCCCCTTTAACCTCTTAAGGACCCATGACGTATGCGTACGTCATGAGTCCCGGTCCTGCGTTATAACGTGGGGTCACACGGTGACCCCGCATCATATCGCGGCGGGCCCGGCGTCATAGTGAAGCCGGGACCCGCCTCTAATAGCGCGCGGCACTGATCGCTGTGCCGCGCGCTATTAACCCTTTAGCCGCGCACTCAAAGCTGAGCCGCGCGGCTAAAAACGAAAGTAAAATGTGCCGGTTAGCTCAGGGAGCTGTTCGGGATCGCCGCGGTATAATCGCGGCATCCCGAACAGCTGTAGCACAGGAGGAGGTCTCTTACCTTCTCCTGTGCTGTCCGATCGCCGAATGAATGCTTCAAGCCTGAGATCCAGGCTTGAGCATTCAATCGCCGAAAACACTGATTGATCCATTCCTATGGAGATGGATCAATCAGTGTAAAAGATCAGTACATGCAATGTTATAGCCCCCTATAGGAGCTATAATATTGCATAAGAAAAGTGTAAAAAAATCATTAACCCTTTCAATTATCCCTTCCCCTAATAAAAGTTTGAATCACCCGGCATTTCCAAAAATAAAAAAAACATTATGTAAATAATAATAAAAATAAACATATGTGGTATCGCCGCGTGCGGAAATGTCCGAGTTATAAAAATATACTGCTTTTTAAACCGCTCGTTCAATGGCGTACGCGCAAAAAAATTCCAAAGTCCAAAATAGCGCATTTTTAATCACTTTTTATACCACAAAAAAGTGAATAAAAAGTGATCAAAAAGTCTGATCCGAACAAAAATGGTACCGCTAAAAACTTAAGATGATGGCTCAAAAAAAAGAGTCCTCAAAACGCCCTGAACACAGAAAAATAAAAAAGTTATAGGGGTCAAAAGATTACCATTTTAAACGTATAAATTTTCCTGCATGTATTCATGATTTTTTTTGGAAGTGATACAAATTCAAACCTATACAAGTAGGGTATCATTTTAACCGTATGGACCTACAGAATAAAGATAAGGTAGCATTTTTGACAAAAAATGTACTGCGTAAAAACAGAAGCCTCCAAAACTTACAAAATAGTGTTTTTTCATCAATTTTGTCGCACATTGATTTTTTTTCCCGTTTCACCGTAGATTTTTGGGTAAAATGACTAATGTCATTACAAAGTAGAATTAGTGACGCAAAAATTAAGCCATTATTTATAATTTTAGGTGAAAATTTTTAAGAGTTATGATTTTTTAAAGTTAAGGAGGAAAAATTGAAAATGAAAAAACACAAAAAGCCTGGGTCCTTAAGGGGTTAAAGAGTACCTGTTACCAAATAAAACTTTTAATATAGTATTACTTGTGTAATTAGCAGACCCATCCCTATTTATTTGCTTTTAAAATTATCAACATAAATATGTTTAAATATAATATCAAAAATGGCCACTAGGTGGCTCTGTTGTGTTCCCTGCCACAATTAATACAGTGAGTTTGGTCTCCTCCCAGCCTGGCAGGAGTCCAAACTCAGGAAGGGCTTCTCTGCACTGAGCTTGATTGACAGCTGCACAGAAAGTGAAAGTTTCACAGATTCTCACAGAAAGCTGCACAGACTAAAGCTGCAGGAGGGCCTCACTGATAGCAACACAGACTAAAACATGCACACAGAGAAAAAGAAAGTCTCTATGTAGAATAGTAATTACGCCCAGGTGTGGATATTCACCGATTCCACGAAAAGGTATATTCACAATAGAAAAGTATGGGCTATGAACTGTTCTTTGAAACAACTCAGGCACTCACGGTTAGATGAATTATTTTTCTTTTCTGTTTTATTCCGTACATTCTGCAGTTTTTTCACAGCTTTTAGATGGTAAAAGGCAAAGGTCAATCCTAGCAGAGGTCTTACACACTAGTTGGGAGCCATCAGCCTATGCACGCCCCCTCCCATAGGCTTGCATTGAGGGAGCGGAGCATGACGTCACACGGGGGCAGGGCTGTGACGTCACAATGCTCCGTGATCGCCAGTAATCAGACCCGGAGCGAACATGCTCTGGGGACTGATTATAATGGGGGGCTGCGTGCATGATCACGGGGGTCGCCAGTGGCAGGACCCCCATGATCAGGCATCTTATCCCCTATCCTTTGGATAGGGGATAAGATGTCTTAGAGCCGGAGTACCCCTTTAAACCCAATATTAGAATCTTAATTTATTTTTCTCATACATGATGGCACAAGGGCTACTAATGGAACAGTAATGTAATGGCATAGTAATGTAAAGGCAGACCACCATGACATGCCATAACTATCTCATCACAGTGATTCATGAAGACATTTTTACAGTTCCTTCAAATAGAGTGGGCACAGCCCTATGGGCACCGGCAAACAGGCCGTTGGGAATTAAAAGTGACAGAATGTTGGTACTAGGGTTATACACAAGATTTTAGAAAGGTGTGAGTGGGGTGGGGGATCACAAGCAGGCTTGGTGCAAGGATTTTTGCCACCCTAGGTGAAAGCTAATTTTGTCGCCCCTTGACCCCGCCCATTGGCTCTTACCTTTGACATGCCCCACCTTACTACTGGGGTGACACACTATAAAAAAAAACTCCTCATATAATTACCTTACTATTGGGTTGAGACACACTATAACGAACCCCTTTTCATGTAATCTCCTTACTACTGGGGTGACATACTGTAACAAACCTCCTCCTCTTGTAATCATCTTGCTACTGGGGTGGCGGGGTTTAGCTGGATGGGCAGGTGCTTCGGATGCTGGCTAACTTTATTGCTACAGGCAGAACGGCGCCCCCATCAAGAATGAGCTCTTGACAGCTGCCTATTTTGCCTATAGGCTGAGCCGATGCTGCAAATAAACAGTTTTCTTTACATCACCAGCCCTGATCACAAGCATGGAAATGCATATGCATACAAATACAGAACTAGAAATAAGAGAGAGATCTAAAAAAGAACACTGTGAAGAGGAATAGTGATTGCAGTTGCCCATAGCAACCTATAAGATTGCTTCTTTCATTTTTAAAAAGGCCTCTGAAAATTGAAATAAGTGATCTGATTGGTTGCAATGGGTAATGGCCTAACCTTTCCCCTGCACAGGTTTTGATCAATTTCCCCCATGAGAACAGGAATAACAAAGACATATATTTCACCTATATAATGCTGTTATGATCTTTACATAAAATTACCACCACCCCTGACATCTTAAAACTCCTGACACATAGTACACCTAAAAAACATCCCGATGATGTAAATGATTCATACCAACATATAATAGACAAATAAATATACCCATATAAAGAGCTCACATAATACAATATCCAATGCATGTCAGTTTAAATTTATACTATTCATTGTGATATCAGACACAAATATACACTGCTCAAAAAAAAAAGGGTAGACTAAGATAACACATCCTAGATCTGAATGAATGAACTAATCATATGAAATACTTTCATCTTTACATAGTTGAATTTGCTGACAACAAAATCACACAAAAATTATCAATGGAAATCAAATTTATCAACCCATAGAGGTCTGGATATGGAGTCACACTCAAAATCAAAGTGGAAAACCACACTACAGGCTGATCCAACTTTGATGTAATGTCCTTAAAACAAGTCAAAATGAGGCTCAGTAGTGTGTGTTGCCTCCACGTGCCCGTATGACCTCCCTACAACGCCTGGGCATGCTCCTGATGACTCCTGGACAGTCTGTGGTACAACGTGGGGTTGGTGGATGGAGCGAGACATGATGTCCCAGATGTGCTCAATCGGATTCAGGTCTGGGGAACGGGCGGGCAAGTCCATAACATTAATGCCTTCCTCTTGCAGGAACTGCTGACACACTCCAGCCACATGAGGTCTAGCATTGTCTCTCATTAGGAGAAACCCAGGGTCAACCGCACCAGCATATGGTCTTACAAGGGGTCTAAGGATCTCATCTTGGTACCTAATGGCAGTCAAGCTACCTCTGACAAGCACATGGAGGGCTGTGCGGCCCCCCAAAGAAATGCCACCCCATACCATTACTGACCCACAGCCAAACCGTTCATGCTGGAGGATGTTGCAGGCAGCAGAACATTCTCCACGACGTCTCCAAACTCTGTCACGTCTATCACATGTGCTCAGTGTGAACTTGCTTTTATCTGTGAAGAACACAGAGTGCCAGTGGAGAATTTGCCAATCTTGGTGTTCTCTGGCAAATGCCAAAAGTCCTGCACAGTGTTGGGCTGTGAGCACAACACGCACCTGTGGTTTTCGGGCCCTCATACCACCCTCATGGAGTTTCTTTCTGACCGTTTAAGTGGACACATGCACATTTGGGGCCTGCTGGAGGTCATTTTGCTGGGCTCTGGCAGTGCTCCTCCAGCTCCTCCTTACACAAAGGCAGAGGTAGCGGTCCTGCTGCTGGGTTGTTGCCCTCCTACAGCCTCCTCTACGTCTCCTCATGTACTGGCCTGCCTCCTTGTAGCACCTGCATGCTCTGGACACTACGCTGACAGACAAAGCAAACCTTTTTGCCACAGCTCGCATTGATAAGACAGCAGAGGATATCGCCGGTGATCCCTCCAAGTGGCGTCCTCCACCTGGAGGGATCAATGGCGATATCCTCTGCTGTCTTATCTACCCCACTCGGGCTATAGGTGATTTCACCTACCTGCACTGTGGTTTTTGGCTGTTACCTCCTTGAAGTACCCACTTCAGCCACTAGCAGTCATTCTGTATTATTGTGCATTTGGGCTTTTTACCTGTACCTTAATCATCCGGTACAACCAGGTCCGGAATCTAGTGACTATAGAGACCGTCTTTATTGCACTGTTACACCTTTTATTATTATCACAACAATCATCCAGTACCTATCTGATAGGGGTGCTGTACATCTTGGTTTGAATTTGGATCCCCCGGGATTTCATTTTATATTATTTAACAATTCTGATCTTGCATTGGTGTTACAGTGTCTATAGTTTAATGCTATATGTTACATCTTCCTTGTCACTATTCCTTACCACCTGACCGTATTACTGACTGCATACGACAGTGCCTGACTGATCTAACTTGCTTTCTATCCTATATGTGTTACTGTTTATTGGTACCAAATCTTGAATATTGATAGTTTTACCAATTTATGTCTACTCCCTGATGAGTCCAGAACATTACAGGATGAAACGCATTGGAGTTCTGCCACCATCTGCTTTTAATTCCCTTACCCTATCCACACTATACTAGGAATTCACCTGTACCCTTTTTCCCATTCCCCCACATTGATGATGATATTACGGTAACCCTATATTTATTCATTTACCTAATTGGTGTACTCTATTTGTGGATATAATTAAATTTTACACCAAGGGTGTGCATTATCTGTTAGGGCATTAGAGGGACCCTTATTATCTTCCCTTCTACATAAGATTTAAGAGTCTAAAACATTAGCCAGGAAGCATAGAAACTGAGAAGTGGTCTTTGGTCACCACCTGCAGAAACGAAACACTCCTTTATTGGGGTGTCTTGCTAACTGCCTATAATTTCCACCTGTTGTCTGTTCCATTTGCACAACAGCATGTGCAATTGATTGTCAATCAGTGTTGCTTCCTGAGTGGACAGTGTGATTTCACAGAGGTGTGATTGACTTGGAGTTACATTGTGTTGTTGTTCCCTTTATTTTTTGATCAGTGAATGTCCTTGTGTATAAATATACATAGCCTTTTTCATTGGTATACATCTATATAGGATATTAATGACTCACCAATCCCGTACAAGGCATCTGGGGCTCAGGATTGGTAAATTTATCCCCACAGGTACAGTGGGGCAAAAAAGTATTTAGTCAGCCACCAACTGTGCAAGTTCTTTCAGTTAAATAGATGAGAGAAGCCTGTAATTTTTATCATAGGTATACTTCAACTATGAGAGACATAATAAGAAAAGAAAATCCATAAAATCACATTGTCTGATTTTTAAAGAATTTTTTTTACAAATTATGGTGGAAAATAAATATTTAGTCAATAACAAAAGTTCATCTCAATACTTTGCTTCATACCCTTTGTTGGCATTGACAGAGGTCAAAGGTTTTCTGTAAGTCTTCACAAGGTTTTCACGCACTGTTGCTGGTATTTTGGCCCATTCCTCCATGACAATCTCATCTAGAGCAGTGATGTTTTGGGGCTGTCGCTGGGCAACATGGACTTTCAACTCCCTCCAAAGATTTTCTATGGGCTGAGATCTGGAGACTGGCTAGGCCACTCCAGGACCTTGAAATGTTTCTTACAAAGCCACTCCTTCATTGTACTGGCAGTGTGGGCACTGCATGATTTGAGTCCCTGGAGGCGTAGTGTATTATTGATGGTAGCCTTTGTTACTTTGGTCCCAGCTCTCTGCAGGTCATTCACTAGGTCCCCTCCGTGTTGTTCTGTGATTTTTGCTCACCATTCTTGTGATCATTTTGACACCACGGGGTGATATCTTGCGTGGAGTCCCAGATTGAGGGAGATTATCAGTGGTCTTGTATGTCTTCTATATTGAAATAATTGCCACCACAGTTGATTTCTTCACACCAATCTGCTTGCCATTTGCAGATTTAGTCTTTACAGCCTGATGCAGGTCTACAATTTAATTTCTGGTGTCCTTCGACAGCTCTTTGGTCTTGGCCATAGTGGTGTTTGTAGTGTGACTGAGGTTGTCGACTGGTGACCAAATACTTATTTTCCACCATAATTTGCAAATAAATTTTAAAAAAATCAGACAATGTGATTTTATGTTTTTTTTTTCTCATTATGTCTCTCATAGTTGAGGTATACCTATGATGAAAATTACAGTCCTCTCTCATCTTTTTAAGTGGGAGAACTTGCAAAATTGGAAGCTGACTTTTTTTTCCCAACTGTATATGTATGTTCTGCAACTTTTATTTTCATATCGATTGTAAGTTTTAGTGTTATGTATACGTCATTAGTGCGCTCAGTCTCTGTCTGAGCGTCATTCAAACAGGATGACCTGTCAATCACATTTTGAGCGCACGTTTTTGCTGTTTAAATCATTTGTACCTTGTTTGCATTTGTAAGCCATGTATCATTGAGAAGGAGACAGTCTTGAAACGCGTCTGTTGCACAATAAAATACAACTCTTTAATATATCCACGGATTCGTGTGTGGAACTTTCAAGTGTGGCTAGCGCCTGTATTTCCTGGATCTTTTCTCCTGTCTACTTCGCTGACCAGTTGATTTATCGGCTGAGAATTTCCTCTGCTTGATCTCCAGGAGGCTGCACCACACAGATTATCTTTGCTGCTGTTATGGTCGTTAGAGAACCCGAAAAGGTAAGTAAATATTCTTCTTCTCCGTATTTCTAATACCCTATGATCCAGACATACATTCCCATGGGAATCTCTGCCATCTTTTTCAGTACTTCAACCCCCCAGTAGGCAGGTAATTCTTCATTTGGCAGGTAGTTCTTCCGGTAGGCAATTAGCCCCCCTAATGGACAGCCATCCAAGTAGGAAGGGTAATAGTGCTCCTTCTGTGCCCCCTTAAAGTATTTGTGCCTCCATTGATCCCCTTACAATGTAATAGTACCCCCATATGTGCCCCTTACAATGGAGTATTGCCCACTCCCTGCTCCTTTTCCCATAAAATGTAATACTGTCCACTCTGTGCTCCCACTTTTTCTCTACAATGTAAAAAATACCCACTTTGTGTACCTACAATGTAATACTGCCCTTCCCCTTACAACGAAGTACTGCCCCTGCAATACAATATTGCCCACTATGTATTCTCTCTTTGCCCCTACAATTTAATATGATCTGTACCATTTTCACTGCTCATCCCCTGACACCAGCAGTGCGCAGTAGCACCAACGTCTCAACACTTCCTCCGCACCTGTCTCAACTGCTCTAAGGATGAGGGGGAAAATGCTAGGACTTTCAGTCTGTGCATGTGATGGTGGCTGGGGAGGGGGGGGGGGTGGTCAGTGATGGAGGTACCATCAACCTAGTATGGCGAGGGGTGGGGCATAAGGAAATTATGATTATTTTCTTATGCCGTTATCTTTCTTTCTTTAGAATTAAACTAATCACGAGTTCTAACATCATCTCCTAAATCAATGCTGATGTTTGTACCTTTTCTATTTTCAAGGCACATTGCTTTGAGTTTTCTTTCCTGACACTTTTATGTCTTCCTTGGTGTACCAATATTTTTGCCTTTTTAACCTTTCTACCTTTATTTATACTTACAACCAATATCTTTTGTCACACTCATTATTGGTTCTCCATCTTGGATACAGTTTATAATTCTCCAATTTTCTTATTTGGGCTATGTTTTCTTTCAGTTAATCAAGTCCACAGCTCAGTAAGGCATATAAACACTCCTCTTTTAAGAGGTTGGTCATCTTTAATACATATATATTTTTTACAAAGCATTGCAATGAGTGCAAGGAATGACTTACTGACATAGTGTGCATTATCTGCCATCCCGTTCACTCTTATGATGCTGCTCTGATCCGTACTTATCCCTCATCCCTGTATGCAGCCGGACAGCTCATCCAGACGTAATGTAAACTTAAATAGGCACTGTCATTAAAACAAATATTTACTATTGCACTCCTTATAGTAAATAAAATATCTTTCTAATCAACTTTGTTAAAAAAAAAAAGAAGTTTTCTATGTTTTATTTGTGTTTTAAAAAAGCTGCCACTAGGTGTCTCCCTACTTGTCCAGAGCACATTTTCCCCTATCTCTTGGCCTGGCAGAAGTCCAAAATCAGGAAATGCTATTTTGAGTGCTGAGGGGTGTGTGTGCAGCCTCAGACAATCATATCTCATCTCACACTGAACTGCTCTTGGCTGTGTGTAGCAGAGTTAGGGAGGGAGATCTCCCCTGTATGGCTTCAAATGACGTCACGCCTGCTGAGTAACGCCCCTTCCCAGTCTGTAAATCTGACTGAGCAGAAAATAAAGAAAAATATCAAGGTAGAAAACTAAAAAATAATACAAAAATAAAGGCAGGGGGGTTTATCATGATGGGGGCAGTGAACTCAGAGGATTATAAAATTTAACAAGATCAAGACAGGTACTCTTTAAACTAGGCAGTCATACTAGGCAGTCATTGAACCCCACGAGCGCGGGCTTGAGTAAGGAGCCCATGCTATGCAACCTTAACTGCCCCATGACTTATATAGAATCTGTCATCTGTAGATGACATAACTGAAGTGTCATAGAGATTGTCCTAAGCCTCCTCATTCTTCAACCATTCCTTGACTGATTGATGTGCATGGCTCAGTACTGAAAGAGGAACCCTGTATGTCAATCAAGGCAGGGAAGGGTAGGGGAGAGAGGAGGCCAAACACAGCCTCTTTGTCACTTCAGCAATGGATCTACAGCTGACAGATTCCTTTAGGTAACTTTATTTCTGCCATGTCAGATTATTGTGTCTAGATGAAGAGGATAAAACACAACGGTCTGTTCTATTGTAATCACATGAATGTTGCTACTTTACCTTTTCAACAATCCTTCCAGCATTCTTTTGCTGCTGAAGAATCATCTATTTTGTAGCTGACATTTTAAGTGAGACTATGCATCAATTTGCTGCTATGCTACATTATCAATAATGCATGACAATAATGTATAACTAGTGCAGCAAATGGATTTAGCCCTGCATAACTATTGACTTACTAGCTAAGACATTGTAGAGCAGTCAAAAATAATGATCTTGACTGAGAAACAGCAGCAAGCGTTAACCCAGAGCCTGGTACAGCAGCGGTAAAAAAGTCGGGCAGTGCTTCAGCAGCAGCAAGAAACCCAGGCCTGGCTTCAACAGCTCCAGAATGAGGCCAATAGGCTGTTGGTGTAATGGATGGCCAATGACTCGCACCAATGGTGTGGGGACCTATCTGATGGTCTTTAAGAGTGAAATGCCAAACTACTGTTTGACCAACAGGCAGATGTAGTAGAGCCATTCATGGCCAGAGTGGCACAAAATATATACTACGACCTGAGTGAGCAGGGAGCTAGAGACTACACCATGCTCAAAGGATAGATCCTTGCCACATTGAGTAAACATGCACACTGGGTGGGCAACTGGACTTTTTCAGAAAATTTGCCATGAGGTCACAGATGCATAACCTAATTCTTCTTGTGAAACATAGCTACAGCCCAGGTCAAATTGTGGAGTGAGTGATCCTGGATAAGTTTGTCCGATCCCTACTTTCAAGGATCCAGCATTGGGTTGGACAAGCGGGGGGCCTACAGATGCCAACTAGCTTGAAACCTTGGGGAGAGGTACAGTGCCATTGAGGAACTACTTTTGATGTGCCAACAACAGGGACACTAAGTTGTCCAACATGACTGGTAAGATTTTTGCAATTGCTAAAGGGATTAAAATTGTCATAAAGGGGAGGTGGCTTAGAAGGGGAGCAGAAAAATAGGCCCAGACCCAGTGGCATATTTTGATAACAACCTGGGTTTCAAGTCAGAGACAAGAGCCACATACAGCGTTATGAACTGGTTAATTGTCCTCTGATGAATGAGCCTATTTAATGAATCACCTCCAGAAGTGTAACCCAGTTTGTAAGGCCAGTTCTTCCCGTAGAGACTATGGTAGTGACAGGGCCTCAGAAGTTCATGGTATGCATGCTGTGCTGGCTCTGCTGGACTCCGGAAGCTTGGTGACTGTGATACAGCATACAGTGGATATACTGTTGGGGTCTTTTGCATCCACGGGGAAACCAGAGAGTACCCTAATGCTGTGCTCACAACAGAGATTTCTTGGGGTATAGCTCGTCATGAAATGGGTATGGTTAAAGTTCAAATGCATACTTTCCCCTATTTTGGGACTTGTGGCAGGGAAGAAATGTAATTTAACCACAGGCGAAAATCAGATAATTACTCACTCCTCTAAGTGAGGCCAATGTATTAGCCCTTGGAGAGAACTTAACATGTGTTTATTTTGAAACTCAACCAATAAGACATAGATATTTTAAAATATAACTTTTACTTGTTTTTTGTAAAAAAGACAAACAACTTCTACAGTGACAAATACAAAAAATTAAATTACATATCCTCAGCAATTTTCTATTCCGATACTTATTATAAGGTGAAAACTTGATATGAGCCTATTGGCTTGTTAAAAGCCTGTTGGCTTGTAAAAAATTATATATCCCTGCCTATCCTTAACCACGCTCCCTAAATAATATAAGTGTGGATAGGGGAAGGACATTCATAAACCACAGTCAAATGAGCATCAAAGTGGTAATGACATGTGCAGAATTTCTCAAACTTCTTATCCTACGCGTTTCTCCCATCTCATATAAATGGGTTCATCAGGGTGGAAGGAGAAATTATGAACAAGAATCAGATAATGTTAAGCAATATGCTGAAGAGAAGATAGAAGAAAGTGATAAAAGGATGGTCAATAACGGTCACCGTCACAATGTCAGATCAGTCACCAATGGTCCTGGAAGAATAGATGTAGTGGGGGAGTCTTCTTGTTTCTTATTCTCCTTTTTTATGCAGCAAACTAACATTGCATGATCCAATATACACCCGGGTTCGTACATTATTTCATGAGTAAAAAATAATTCCTGCCCTATTAACCAGGACGTAATCAATTCTAGAAGCTGTTTTGTGAGTGGCGTTATAGCAGGAAAATGTCCTCTTATACGGGTATATACTTCGCCACGCATCCTCCCAACCCACCTCTTGACACCAATTATACAAAAGAGTATTACTATTTCCCAGGTTTCTACCCTGCCAATCCATCTCCTTATTCATGACACAATTCATGTCACCCATTACCCATAGGTCCACAAACTCCTTATCCTTTTGAAAATCCATTAACACTTGAAGCACTTCTGTTGAAAAAGGAGAGGGGATATATGTAAATGCTAAAATAGATAACTTGCCTTCCCATTTAACATAGAGAAATACAAATCTACCTCTATAATCAACTTGGGAGTTTAACACTTGAATATTTAATGCCCTATGGATTAAGACTGACACCCCAGATGAGTATTCTGATAAGGTAGAGTGGAAAGCTTTTTTTGCCCATCCCTTACCCAGAATAGTCAGTGAATTCTTAGTCAGGTGGGTCTCTAGAAGGCATACAATCGCAGAAAGATGTTTATTTATTCTACTGAATATTGCTACCCGTTTACCCTATTTTTTTTTAACCCTCTCACATTCCATATAAGAATTTTATTACTATTATCCATTATCACAGAAATTTCTCAGCTCTTTCTTCCATAACTAATGGGCTCCGCCTCTAACTCTGGGGCGCATCCCAGCTGGTAGTTCCCCAACTCGTCCCAACACCCCCTTCCCCAACTCACCTTTTTTTTAGGGCACTCACCTGTACCCTCCTTCCCTCCCTATAACAAGCCAACAGACTTTTAACAAGCCAATAGGCTTATATCAAGTTTTCACCTTATAATAAGTATCAGAATATAAAATTGCTGAGGATATGTAATTAAATTTTTTGTCTTTGTCACTGTAGAAGTTGTTTGTCTTTTTTTTTTTTTACAAAAAGCAAGTAAAAGTTATATTTTAAAATATCTATGTCTTATTGGTTGAGTTTCAAAAGGGATGAAATGTAACCTGCAATCACGACCGGTGTTGGGAAGGGAGGGGGGGGGTGTTGACCCCCTGGATCTACTATAGTGCTGCCAGTGCTACTATAGTGCTGCCAGTGCTCTATTACAACCAGCAGCAGCTCCTCCTGCTGGTGTAATATCATGCAGTAGAGTTCAGGAGTCAGGATGGAAAGGATGACAGGTGGGGGGAGGAGAGGGATTCTGCAGCAGCAATAAGGCAGAGTAGTTATTCCTTTAAGTGACTAAAGAGCAACAGGCCAGGGGAGCCTTTACAGTGTCTGTAGTTACAGCCCTGCGCTGGTCTACTCTGTCCATTATGCGAGCTGTGCAGCCACATGGCGCCCCTGCTGCCACCTTGCCCTGTGCCGCTGCACAGTCCAAAGATTGACCCTGCCTGTTAGAGACAACCTACCCTAAGAGGTGCATGTCAGCAGGGCAAGCAACGCCTACAGCTTCCCAACCATAAGGCATAAGGTCAAAACTTAATGAACCATGAGCAAACCCATAAAACCCATAAGACAAATGTAAAAAAAATACATTTAAGTAACTGAAGTAGTGGGTAGTTTATCTCTAGATCACCTCTGTTTCTTTTGTTGAGTCCAGGCTGAGGCAGCAGCCAGATCATATCCCAACAGAAGAGTTGGCATCAGGCAATCCAATAGGGCAACAGATGGCAGGTCAAAAGTTCCAAAAAAGACTAGAACAGTCCTCCATAGAGCAAAATATCATTGATTTCCCTCCTTAGAAGTCCGAAGCTGAATGCAAAACCCTAGGAGATAAGAAATCTCATGGTCATGCATTAAATTCAGCAAAGGTTTCAAGGCTCTCTGAAGCTGTAAGGTCTGACCTAAGGGGTAATTCTCAGCACCACAGTCTTATTACCACCATCATAGTGTCTTTGAGCCAGTAGAAATGCATCCTGTAGATTACATTGTGTGGTAATGCATTTTAAGGCAGTTTGTAACACAGGGACCCATACATTATATCTAGCTCTTTAGCCCTCATGATCCAATGGCAACAATTGAGCAAAAATGGGTTTAGCTGCCGCAGTGTACATCTGTGATTGTTTTAGCATGGCCATGGGAATGGACTTTGTTGTCTCGGCATCTTCTTGCTGTGGGACACTCTACTGAAGGTAGTAATCCCTGTAACCTTATTTTTTCTCTGCGATCCCTCAAATGCCTTTTCTTAACCAAATGAAGCTGTTCTCGCTGTTCTGTACTGGCATCTGTAGGCAAGATGCTGGTAAAAAAACTGTAACTTTAGTGAACTACTTTTGCAAAAAATTCACAGTCTCTTTTAACCAACTTTGATAGTACAGCAAAGGAGTGAGAAGAATGGTGATTTGTCACTGTCCCTTGATATGATACTTCTTCCACAGATACTTGCATGAATAAATTTTTAGCTCATTGGTACGTGTACACAGATATGTTTAGGCTTCTCTTAAAGGCTTCTATAGCTTGGAAACTTGAATGTCAAATTTACTACAAATAAGCAGTTTGAGATGATGTGAGCTATGTGACATTGTGCATTATCCAGCTGGAAGTAGCCATCAGAAGATGGTAGTCGTCAACAACTATGGTAGGCTTTTTGCACAATGCTTAATTCCTACTAAGGGGCCCGAAGTGTGCCAAGAAAATGTCCCCCACACAATTATGCCATCACCATCCTGACCCTTTAGCATTAGGCAGAATAGATCCATGCCTTCATGTTGTTTACACCAAATTCTGACCCTACCATCTGAATGTTGCAGCTTGAATGGAGACTCGTTCTCATCAGAAATGTTCTTCCAGTCTTCAATTGTCCAATGCTTATGAGCCTGTTAAAATTATAACCTCAATTTCTTGTTCTTAGCATTCAGTGTGGTCTTCTGCCACTGTAGCCCATCTGCTACACTGTTCAATGTGTTGTATATTCAAAGTTGTATTCTTTATACCTTGGTTGTAACTAGTGGGTATTTAGACTACTGTTGCCTTTCTGTCATCTCAAACCAGTTTGCCTATTCTCCACTGACTTCTGCCATCAACAAGGCAAATTCTGATGCTTGGTTTGAACTTCAGTTGTCTTGACCATTCATTTTTTCATGATATAAAAAGTGACCAAAAATACGCTATTTTGGACTTTGGAATTTTCTTGCGCGTACGCCATTGACCGTGCGGTTTAATTAAAAATATATTTTTATAGTTCAGACATTTCCGCACGTGGCGATACCACATATGTTGATTTTTATTTACACAGTTTTTGGAGGTTTTTTTTATGGGAAAAGGGGGGTGATTCAAATTTTTATTAGGGAATGGGTTAAATGACCTTTATTAACTTTTTTTTCACTTTTTTTTTGCAGTGTTATAGCTCCCATAGGGGACTATAACACTGCAGACACTAATCTTTTACCCTGATCCCTGCAAAGCCATAGCTTTGCATGGATCAGCGTAATAGGGGGCTGATTGCTCAAGCCTGTAGCTCAGGCTTGGAGCAATCAAACGCCGATCGGACGCGACGGAGACAGGTGATGGGACCTCCGCTCGCGTCCTAGCTGATCGGGACATCGCGATTTTATCACGATAGTCCCGATCAGCCCGACTGAGCTGCCGGGAAGCTTTTACTTTCGTTTTTGACGAGGTGATCAACTTTGCTCGCCACGTCTGAAGGGTTAATAGCGCGCGGCACAACGATCGGTGCTGCGCGCTATTAGCCCAGGGTCCCGGCTATCATAAGCCGCCGGGACCGACCCGGTATGATGCGGTGTCACGGTGTGACACCGTTTTAAACACCGGGATCGGGCGCAGGGCGTACAGGTACGCCTTGAGTCCTTAAGAGGTTAAACTCACCTGGGGTAAGTAAACAGGTGTGGGCAATATAAAAATCACACCTGAAAGCAGATAAAAAGGAGAGAAGTTTACATAGTCTTTACATTGTGTCTGTGTGTGCCACACTAAGCATGGACAACAGAAAGGACTGTCTGAGAATTTGAGAAGAGGACTGTCTGAGAATTTCAGAACCAAAATTGTGGAAAAATATCAACAATCTCAAGGTTACTAATCCATCTCCAGAGATCTAGAGTTGCCTTTGTTCACAGAGCGCAACATTATCAAGAAGTTTGCAAGTTTGCATGGCACTGTAGCTGATCTTCCTGGGCATGGATGGAAGAGAAAAATTGATGAAAAGGGTCAACGCAGGATAGTCCGGATAGTGGATAAGCAGCCCCAAACAAGTTCCAAAGTTATTCCAGCTGTCCTGCAGTCTCAGGGAGCATCAGTGTCAGCGCAAACTATCCGTCGACATTTAAATGAAATGAAACGCTATGGCAGGAGACCCAGGAGGACCCCACTGGTGATATAAAAGCAAGACTACATTTTGCCAAAATGAACTTGAGTAAGCCAAAATCCTTCTGGGAAAATGTCTTGTGGACAGATGAGACCAAGATAGAGCTTTTTGGTAAAGCCCATCATTCTACTGTGTACCAAAAACGGAATGAGGCCTACAAAGAAAAGAACACAGTATCTACAGTGAAATATGGTGGAGGTTCAATTATGTTTTGGGTTTGTTTTGCTGCCTCTGGCACTGGGTGCCTTGAATGTGTGTAAGGCAGTATGAGGATTACCAATGGATTTTGGGTCGCACTGTACAGCCCAGTGTCAGATAGTAGGATTGTGTATGATATCTTGGGTCTTCCAGCCGGACAATGACCCCAAATTTGAGCAAGGCAAACAGCGATAGACACAGCTCTCCCTCTCGCCCACTCCACTACACGAGACTAGGACCGGACCCTCGATCCAGAGCAACAGCAAAGACAAAAGGCAATGTCCAGCGTGGAAGTTCAAGCAATTCTTGGAAGTTTATTCAGCAATTAGCCAACATGACAAACAGGTGACGCGTTTCGGCCACAGTGCGTAGCCTTAATCGTACAAGGAACAGACATAGGTAGGTGTTATTTATAAGGGGAAGGGGTGGGGTTCCCATCCCGGAATGAACCAGGATGATTAACCCCTACCTCTCCAACCCAAAACCCAAGATAACAATAAAAACCGCAGGGGAACAATATCCTGCAAAGTGAACATACCCGAACGGTATGAATCAAAGACAGGATGTTATTCTTCACTACTAGTGTTTTTGCGTAAGTCATCTATGAATACTATTTGTTATGGGAATGTTATGATATTATCTTTTTTATAAAAGTAGGAAGAACATATATATATTTTTTAGACCATATTTTGTTAAAAATGTATTTCTTTTTTCTTGCGCAGACACTCTTGTAGTGAAGTTACTATTTTCTGATACATTTGGGTACTAAGAACAGTTAACTTTTTGCTATATTTTATTTGCGGTCCTCCTACATAATAATGAATTATCTTACTTTGTCTAGAAATTTTCGTAGGAAATATAGTCAGCATTATAAGTATTATACTTTTGATATATAGAGATTCGTACTGTGGTACATATTTGCTAAGTATTTGAGCACATTTATATATGCTACTAATCATATTAATTTCTTTGTTTTTTTCCTCCTTTCTTTTCTCCTGTTCTCTCTTTTCTTTCTCGTATACAGTGCATATGGGGTGCATCCATTACTATGCTGGAGTCTTCCTAATGAAACCTCTTGATTAATTTTAATATATAAAAAACACATTTTTCCACGATTTTTTCTATATGCATTTTTTCTGTATCGGAAGGACAAGAGATGAAGAGAAAGTAAGGGGGATGACTCTTCATGAAGATCTAAATCGACATTGTAGATATGAAGATAACAAAGAAAAAACATTTTGTATTTTTCTATATGTGATTTAAATGTTTATTTTGTATGACATGTTCACATTGCAGGATATTGTTCCCCTGCGGTTTTTATTGTTATCTTGGGTTTTGGGTTGGAGGGGTAGGGGTTAATCATCCTGGTTCATTCCGGGATGGGAACCCAACCCCTTCCCCCTATAAATAACACCTACCTATGTCTGTTCCTTGTACGATTAAGGCTACGCACTGGGGCCGAAAAGCGTCACCTGTTTGTCATGTTGGCTAATTGCTGAATAAACTTCCAAGAATTGCTTGAACTTCCACGCTGGACATTGCCTTTGGTCTTTGCCAATGACCCCAAATATAAGCACCTGGAGATGAATGGCAACAAAGCGCTGGAAAGCTCTGAAGTGGCCAGCAATGAGTCCAGATCTAAATCCCATTGAACACTTGTGGAGAGATCTTAAAATTGCTGCCCTTCCAATAAGAGAGACCTGGAGCAGTTTACAAAGGAAGAATGGTCCACCATTCCAACTGAGAGGTGTAAGAAGCTTATTCATGGTTATATTAAATATAAATATTAAAGGGGTATTCCAGAATTTTTTTTTTATTTGACTGTGCTACAGGGGCTTTAAAGTTAGTGTAATTCATAATATAGTGCCTGTACCAGTGTGTGATGGTTTTCTCACAATTCTACTGTGATTTTCACTCCAATATTTATTTTTAACAGCATACAAAATGACTGTTTTCTCAGATTTTTCCCAGGTTGCAATGCGGCCGAGACCTGACTCACTAGTTAGCTGATGGCAGGGAGCCTGTCTGCTTCAATGGGTGGAGCGATCGCGTGGTGGAAGAGAGATCAATCTGCAACTAATGCAACAGCTTTAGGCACCCTGATTGAAAACCACAGGCCTTTTGAATGGTTGCAGCTCATTTATGTTTCAATGGGTGGGGTTGCTGATGTGTGGGAGGGAGGAAAATGGAATTCTGGGATTTGTAGTCAAAAAAAGAAAAGTCCAAAAAGCTAGACACAGTGTTTTGGTAATCTCACAACATAGCCATTAAGCCCCAAGACAAGCACAAATCCTTCCTAAGCATGTCCATTACTGTCTACCAGGTACGTAATAAAATCACCTTATGGTGGATAACCCCTTTAAGTTAAGGCTGCCAATAATTTTGTCCAGACCATTGTTGGAGTTTGGTGTGACATTATGTTTAATTTGCTTTTTTCCTCCCTTTTTTGGTTTAGTTCCAATACACACAAAGGGAATAAACATGTGTTACTGCAAACCTTTTCTGTGAGAAATACTTTACCTCTTGAAAAATTTCAGGGGGCGTCAAAATTTACGGCCATGCCTGTATGAGGGCTTGTTTTTATGCCGTCAATTATACTTTGTAATGACACCTTTCATTTTATCATAAAATATATGACCCAACCAAAATTTTTTATTTAGGTTTGGATTATTAAAAAGAAAAATGCAATTTTGCATATTTTGGGAGAGTTTGTTTTTATGCTGTGCATTTCACTTTAAAACTGACATGTTATTTTTATTTCATGGGTCAATACAATTAAAATTATCATTGTACTACTTCTAAAAACTCAAACTTATAACAAAAGAAGTATGTTTGTATTTGATCTATTTTGACCTCCAATAATTTTTGCATATATGGGGCTGTATGAGGTCTCATTTTTTGTGCCATGATCTTTAGTTATTCATATGAATCACTTTTGTATATACCGTATGTAACTTTTTGTTTACTTTTTTCCCTTTTTCTGTGATATGACTAAAAATCAGAAATTGTGGACTTTAACCCCTTAAGGACCGGAGGTTTTTCCGTTTTTGCATTTTCGTTTTTTGCTCCTTGCCTTTAAAAAATCATAACTCTTTCAAATTTACACCTAAAAATCCATATGATGGCTTATTTTTTGCGCCACCAATTCTACTTTGTAATGACGTCAGTCATTTTGCCCAAAAATCTATGGTGAAGCGGGAAAAAAAATCATTGTGCGACAAAATTGAAAAAAAAACGCTGTTTTGTAACTTTTGGGGGCTTCCGTTTCTACGTAGTACATTTTTCGGTAAAAATGACACCTGATATGTATTCTGTAGGTCCATACAATTAAAATGATACCCTACTTATATAGGTTTGATTTTGTCGGACTTCTGGAAAAAATCATAACTACATGCAGGAAAATTAATACGTTTAAAATTGTCATCTTCTGACCCCTATAACTTTTTTATTTTTCCGTGTATGGGGGGGTATGAGCGCTCATTTTTTGCGCCGTGATCTGAAGTTTTTAATGGTACCATTTTTGCATTGATAGGACTTATTGATCACTTTTTATTCATTTTTAAATGATATAAAAAGTGACCAAAAATGCACTATTTTGGACTTTGGAATTTTTTTGCGCGCACGCCATTGACCGAGCGGTTTAATTAATGATATATTTTTATAATTCGGACATTTCCGCACGCGGTGATACCACATATGTTTATTTTTATTTTTATTTACACTGTGTTTTTTTTTTTATTGGAAAAGGGGGGTGATTCAAACTTTTAATAGGGGAGGAGTTAAATGATCTTTATTCACTTTTTTTTTTTCACTTTTTTTTTGCAGTGTTATAGGTCCCATAGGGACCTATAACACTGCACACACTGATCTTCTATGTTGATCACTGGTTTCTCATAAGAAACCAGTGATCAACGATTCTGCCGCATGACTGCTCATGCCTGGATCTCAGGCACTGAGCAGTCATTCGGCGATCGGACAGCGAGGAGGCAGGAAGGGGCCCTCCCGCTGTCCTGTCAGCTGTTCGGGATGCCGCGATTAGCCGCGGCTATCCCGAACAGCCCGACTGAGCTAGCCGGCAACTTTCACTTTCACTTTTAGCCGCGCGGCTCAGCTTTGAGCGCGCGGCTAAAGGGTTAATAGCGCGCGGCGCCGCGATCGGCGCTGCGCGCTATTAGAGGCGGGTCCCGGCTTCACTATGACGCCGGGCCCGCCATGATATGACGCGGGGTTACTGTGTAACCCCGCGTTATATCAGAAGAGCAGGACCAAGGACGTACCGGTACGTCCTTGGTCCTTAAGGGGTTAAAGTGTACCTGTCGCTAACAAAAACTATTTATATAATATAGATAATACTATTTTATGTATATTTGTAATATACATATAATATACATAATATGATGGATCGGTCCTGTCAAACTAACCTGATCAGCTTTTATGAGGAGGTGAGCTCCAGACTGGACCAGGGGCAATCGCTGGATGTCGTATGTCTGGATTTTTCCAAAGCATTTGATACGGTGCCACATAAAAGATTGGTACATAAAATGAGAAGGATTGGGCTGGAGGGGAATGTGTGTAAGTGGGTAAGTAACTGGCTCAGTGATAGGAAACAGAGGGTAGTTATTAATGGTACTTATTCTGATTGAGTGACTGTTACTAGTGGGGTATCACAGGGGTCAGACTTGGGTCCTGTTCTATTTAATATATTCTTTAATGACCTTGAAGAGGGGTTGAATAGTAAAGTGGAAATCTTTGCAGATGATACTAAACGCTGTAAAGCGGTAAACATAATAGAGGACAGGGCACTGTTACAAATGGATCTGGATAGGTTGGAGGTTTGGGTTGAGAAGTAGCAGATGAGGTTCAACACTGATAAATGTAAGGTAATGCACATGGGGAGGAAAAATTCGGGCTGTGATTATGCATTAAATGGGAGAACACTTGGAACAACTGATGTGGAAAAGGGCTTAGGGGTCTTAGTTAATAGTAAATTTAGCTGTAGTGACCAGTGTTGGGCAGCTGCTGCCAAGGCAAATAAAATCATGGGGTGCATCAATAGGGGCATAGATGCCCATGACAAGGAAATAATGCTACAGCTGTACAAATCACAAGTCAGACCACACATGGAATACTGTGTACAGTACTGGGCACCAGTGTTCAAGAAAGATATAGTGGAGCTGGAGAGGGTGACCTAATAGCTATGTATAAATATATCAGGGGACAGTACAGAGATCTCTCCCATGATCTATTTATACCCAGGACTGTATCTATAACAAGGGGGAATCCTCTATGTCTTGAGGAAAGAAGGTTTCTACACCAGCACAGATGGGGGTTCTTTACTGTAAGAGCAGTGAGACTGTGGAACTCTCTGCCAGAGGAGGTAGTCATGGTGAACTCTGTAAAAGAATTCAAAAGGGGTCTGGATGCATTTTTGGAGAATGATAACATCACTGGGTTATGTATACTAGATTTATAGGGACAGAACGTTGATCCAGGGATTTATTCTGACTGCCAGGAAGGGTATGAGGTTTTTTTTTGCCTTCCTCTGGATCAACTCAGTAGGGACTCATTAGGGTTATAGGTTTAAATTGATGGACTATGGTCTTTTTTCAACCTTATGAACTATGTAACTATTTAATATCGGTTAACAAATGTGTATATCCCTGCAGCTACTACCTGTGTGTCTCTGTGAGAAGACCAAATACAGGAAGTGTGGGTGAAAAATCAGGGCTCTGTGCACTGAGGACAAGAAAGGCTTTGTGCACTGAGGACAAGAAAGGCTCTGTACACTGAGGACAAAAGGGCTCTGTGCACTGAGGACAAGAAGGACTCTATGCACTGAGGACAAGCAGGAATCTGTAAACTGAGGACAAGCAGTACTCGGTGCACTGAGGACAAGCCGGGCTCTGTACACTGAGGACAAGCAGTACTCTGTGCACTGAGGACAAGTAGGGCTCTGTACACTGAGGACAAGCAGGGCTCTGTACACTGAGGACAAGCAGGGCTCAGTACACTGAGGACAAGCAGGGCTCTGTGCACTGAGGACAAGAAGGGCTCTGTACAGTGAGGACAAGCAAGGCTCTGTGCACTGAGGACAAGCAGGGCACTGTACACTGAGGACAAGCAAGGCACTGTACACCGAGGACAAGCAGGGCTCTGTGCACTGAGAACAAGCAGGGCTCTGTGCACTGAGAACAAGCAGGGCTCTGTACAGTGAGGACAAGCAGGGCTCTGTGCACTGAGGACAAGCAGGGCTCTGTACACTGAGGATAAGCAGGGCTCTGTGCACTGAGGACAACAAGGGCTCTGTATGGTGAGGACAAGCAGGGCTCTGTGCAATGAGGACCATCAGGAATCTGTACACTGAGAACAAGCAGGCCTCTGTGCAATGAGGCAAGCAGGGCTCTGTGTACTGAGGATAAGCAGGGCTCTGTACACTGAGGACAAGCAGGGCTCTGTGTACTGAGGATGAACAGGGCTCTGTGCACTGAGGACAAGCAGGGCTCTGTCCACTGAGGCTCTGTGACATGCCACGAGATCACACAGCAGGATGATTGACAAGCCTGGAGCCTGCACAGAGCCCTGCTTATCCTGCCATCATTTCCTGTATTTGGTCTCCTCACAGAGACAAAAAGGCAATAGCTGCAGGGACAGCATTTTTTCACCCCAAAATATACAAAAAATGCTTTACCCCCTCCCCCTTTGCATACGTCAGATGCCATGATCAGTACTTAATGTGAACCCACCCTTAGATTTATACTGTTGAAAAGGATAAGGATACATTCACACAGAATTTTTGTCTCTGTTACAGTTTGTTTACTTTTGCTGTATGCAAGAACGTTGCCAACCATGATATTGTGTATGTCAATTTTAATGATTGCTAATCTTTTAGAGCTAGAACACAAAAAATATGCTACATGGACACTTTGGAGGATGAAAAGACGAGAGAGCCTTTGGCTGTTCAGGCATGTTGAGAGTTGTAGTTTTGCCACAGCAGGAGGCACACTGATTGGAAAATACTGGTCTAAGGTCAGGAAAGAAATCTGAAAGTTCCTTAAGATTAAAGAAGAAATCCAGTGCATGACAACTTATCCCCTATCCGCAGGATGATCGCAGGGGGTCCGAGCGCTAGGACCCCCCATGATCTCCCGTACAGGGCCCTTGCTCTGTTTACGAAAATGACGTTTTGCACCCAGCACTAATGCTGATCGAAGCACTCCCCCTCCATTCATTTCTGTGGGGGAGGCGGAGAAACACGAAGGCTGTGTCTCCTCCTCTCCCATAGAAATGAATGGAGGGGGTGTGTTTCTCCCTACGTCAGTGCTGGGTGTGAAAGTCACCTTAGCAGAGCAGAGTCGGGGCCAAGTCAGGGCCCTGTATGTACGGAAGATTGCTGGGGGTCCGCAGGATAGGGGATAAGTTGTCTTGCACTGGATTTCTTCTTTAAACATTTGTGTACAAACTGATAGACTGGTGGAAAAGTTCAATAAAATATTGAAGGGTATGTTTAAAACCTTAGGGTGGTTAGCAAGGATGGGAAGGATTGGAATTGTCATATTTAATGTTTGCAATCTGTGAAATACCACAATCCTCCACAGGTTTCCTCATTTGAATTTGTGTATGGCAGATACCCAAAAGAACTCCTGTATATTGTAATGGAAACCTGGGAGCAGGAGCACAGTCCCTATAAAAGTGTAAGAACATATAGCTGTCATGAAAGACAGGATTTTGGCTCTCATGCTAATAGTCAAGAACCTCTTAGAGCAAGCACAAGAGGCTTAAAGTCGTGTCTACAACATGTTGGCTAAAATAAGAACCTTGAACCCAGGGAATCGAGTGTTGATGCTAGTACCAACTGAAGAGAATATATTCTTGGCAAAGTGGCAAGGGTCCTATGAGGTAATTGCGAAGTAAATTATAAAGTGTAACAGCCAGGTAGGAGGAAGCCAGAACAGTTGTACCATATAAATTTACATAAGCCAAGGTAGAACAGAGAGTCTCTGTCAGCAGTGAATTCCCCTAGTAAGGTTATTTCAGCAACATCTGTGTAGGCAGAATTTCATATGAGAGACCATATCCAGGGCCCAAAAGCAAGAGACAAAAAAGTTTGTCCTAAGTAATACTGATATCTTCTCAGAATTGCCTGGGTGTACCTCAATGATCAAACATGACATTGTCACAGAGCCACAGGTACAAGTTCATATGCAACCATACAGGGTACTAGAAGCTCGTAGACAAGCCATATTTTAAGAGGTCAAAATTGTGTTGGACACTGGGAATATTGAGGAATCAAAAAGTAAGTGGTCAAGTCCCATTGTCCGGAATTACATTTTCCAAGCAGACTGCGCTTTTGTAATAACTTACGTTAATTAAATATGTCAACATTTTAAGCGCACCCGATGCTAAGGATTGATAGATTGGTCTCTACCCTTGACCTGACTAAAGTATATTGGCAAGTACTTCTTAAGAACGCTGCTAAAGAAAAAAAAAGCGTATGTCCCCTTCAATGATCTCTTTCAACGTGTTTGTTTACCTTTTTGGTTACATCAAGCAACTTTCTAAAGGTTAACTCAGGGCAGTAGCGTTAGGAGTAAACCCTAAAAAGTGTGCTTTGGGTCTCGAGGAGGCATGTTATCTGGGGTATGTAATAGGAAGGAAATATTAGTGTATGAAATGTTTGGCCATACATATACCCAGGTTTAGTACATAATTCCTCTCGGCAGCAAATCAAGAAAAAATATATATATGTTGTCCCTAACAGGGACTGAGGTGCCTTCTAAAATATAACTTTTAATGGTGTACTTTAAAAAATACCGATCCACAAACAATAAATAATAGATAATTATAGTATCTTCAAGAAGTGATATTAACACACTGTTGCGACTATTAAAACAAATGACGCGGTAGGTATAGCACCAGTGGTTGGGTACACACCATGCTATAATATTGTAATCCTAGATAAGATGTTAACACTATCACATATAGTATTCAGACATTATTTATCCATATATTTTCCTTTCTCCCATCCTAGATAAGATGTTGACACTATCACATATAGTGTTCAAACAATAATTATCAGTATATTTTCCCTTTCTCCCAACGCGTTTCCATGTAGGGGTTAGGATATATAGTTATCCCCCACACTTCTTCAGGGGATTAGGTATATAGTTATAGCAGACTCTGGAGTCAGGTATCTCGTTAATCTGTCACTGTATATGTCTCTTTAAAAAGGCAGATTTATCAACCAATGACACCCAGAGAGTAACCACCATAGAATAAACTGCGTCAAGAAAGCTCCGGCTCTGTAATTTAGCTATCGCGTCCAGAGACCAGACAGGGCGTTTCTCACCATCCCGGTTAGTGCCTATAACGATAAGAAATCATGGACATCTCCCTTAGTAACCAGTAGATAACTTACCCCTCTTTGCTGTTTTTCGTGCATTAGCAAGTGGGTACTTACTGTCTACTGGATCAAATAAAGTGAGAGCGCCGGGCACTGAAAATAATAATATGCCCTTATTTAGAGTCTCATTCAGGCAGAGTGTGTGGAGCATATACAAAGTAGCCGCATAATAACTAACAAGAGGTAGGTAATAAAGTGTTATCTGAACTACTTACATTCATTTGTTCAAGACAAAGTGCGTCTAAATCGCTGCTGTGGCAGCGAGTACCGGAGCGGTGTCCGGGCTGTCTGCGTGTCAGGTGAACACGCCGGCGTCTCCATCAAGCCGAGGCGCACCCTATTTACGTCATTGGAGGCCCGTCCCCATGACGCCGCTCAAGGGGGCGTGGTCCCCGCTCTAGTCCCGATATAGAGGGCGTCCATGCCGCTTAGGTTGAGGTGATCTAGACCAGGTTCCAACAGGGCTAGAACAGGTCTCCCTAGGTCCACTCTAATCCCCCCTCCTCTCTCTTTCTTCAAATAGGGTTACCCAGTCCACCAATCACTCCATGGATCTCTGATTTCCCTCCCTTCCCCCCCCCCCCCAAAATAATAACACTAAACCATAAACTATTCTTCTCAACTATATTCTCTTCTACACATTTATATATCTACATAAATAAAGTTTTTTTTTCTCCCCATACTATAGTTGATTTGCTAACATGCATTACTACTATTTATACTACTCTTTTCTTTTGACTTGTACCCATCTTTACCAATGATTTGGAAACAATGTATTGACATTCCAACTTATGACATCACTATGTCCTCCAGTACAGACTTCTATTAAATATTCTAATGTACCATTTAAAATATGGGTGGGATTGGGATACAAATTTGGATCAGGGTCAGGATTGTATCTATTACTTACCTGATCAACACAGGACTAAAATTCCGGTTTATGGTGGTTTATTATGTGATCATTAATTGCATGTAGATATACTGTTAACCAATGTGTTATGCAGAGAGAAGGTCACAATTTTGTAGT
>NC_079194.1:210185006-210232506 GCF_029499605.1 Hyla sarda
CCACTACACGAGACTAGGACCGGACCCTCGATCCAGAGCAACAGCAAAGACAAAAGGCAATGTCCAGCGTGGAAGTTCAAGCAATTCTTGGAAGTTTATTCAGCAATTAGCCAACATGACAAACAGGTGACGCGTTTCGGCCACAGTGCGTAGCCTTAATCGTACAAGGAACAGACATAGGTAGGTGTTATTTATAAGGGGAAGGGGTGGGGTTCCCATCCCGGAATGAACCAGGATGATTAACCCCTACCTCTCCAACCCAAAACCCAAGATAACAATAAAAACCGCAGGGGAACAATATCCTGCAAAGTGAACATACCCGAACGGTATGAATCAAAGACAGGATGTTATTCTTCACTACTAGTGTTTTTGCGTAAGTCATCTATGAATACTATTTGTTATGGGAATGTTATGATATTATCTTTTTTATAAAAGTAGGAAGAACATATATATATTTTTTAGACCATATTTTGTTAAAAATGTATTTCTTTTTTCTTGCGCAGACACTCTTGTAGTGAAGTTACTATTTTCTGATACATTTGGGTACTAAGAACAGTTAACTTTTTGCTATATTTTATTTGCGGTCCTCCTACATAATAATGAATTATCTTACTTTGTCTAGAAATTTTCGTAGGAAATATAGTCAGCATTATAAGTATTATACTTTTGATATATAGAGATTCGTACTGTGGTACATATTTGCTAAGTATTTGAGCACATTTATATATGCTACTAATCATATTAATTTCTTTGTTTTTTTCCTCCTTTCTTTTCTCCTGTTCTCTCTTTTCTTTCTCGTATACAGTGCATATGGGGTGCATCCATTACTATGCTGGAGTCTTCCTAATGAAACCTCTTGATTAATTTTAATATATAAAAAACACATTTTTCCACGATTTTTTCTATATGCATTTTTTCTGTATCGGAAGGACAAGAGATGAAGAGAAAGTAAGGGGGATGACTCTTCATGAAGATCTAAATCGACATTGTAGATATGAAGATAACAAAGAAAAAACATTTTGTATTTTTCTATATGTGATTTAAATGTTTATTTTGTATGACATGTTCACATTGCAGGATATTGTTCCCCTGCGGTTTTTATTGTTATCTTGGGTTTTGGGTTGGAGGGGTAGGGGTTAATCATCCTGGTTCATTCCGGGATGGGAACCCAACCCCTTCCCCCTATAAATAACACCTACCTATGTCTGTTCCTTGTACGATTAAGGCTACGCACTGGGGCCGAAAAGCGTCACCTGTTTGTCATGTTGGCTAATTGCTGAATAAACTTCCAAGAATTGCTTGAACTTCCACGCTGGACATTGCCTTTGGTCTTTGCCAATGACCCCAAATATAAGCACCTGGAGATGAATGGCAACAAAGCGCTGGAAAGCTCTGAAGTGGCCAGCAATGAGTCCAGATCTAAATCCCATTGAACACTTGTGGAGAGATCTTAAAATTGCTGCCCTTCCAATAAGAGAGACCTGGAGCAGTTTACAAAGGAAGAATGGTCCACCATTCCAACTGAGAGGTGTAAGAAGCTTATTCATGGTTATATTAAATATAAATATTAAAGGGGTATTCCAGAATTTTTTTTTTATTTGACTGTGCTACAGGGGCTTTAAAGTTAGTGTAATTCATAATATAGTGCCTGTACCAGTGTGTGATGGTTTTCTCACAATTCTACTGTGATTTTCACTCCAATATTTATTTTTAACAGCATACAAAATGACTGTTTTCTCAGATTTTTCCCAGGTTGCAATGCGGCCGAGACCTGACTCACTAGTTAGCTGATGGCAGGGAGCCTGTCTGCTTCAATGGGTGGAGCGATCGCGTGGTGGAAGAGAGATCAATCTGCAACTAATGCAACAGCTTTAGGCACCCTGATTGAAAACCACAGGCTTTTTGAATGGTTGCAGCTCATTTATGTTTCAATGGGTGGGGTTGCTGATGTGTGGGAGGGAGGAAAATGGAATTCTGGGATTTGTAGTCAAAAAAAGAAAAGTCCAAAAAGCTAGACACAGTGTTTTGGTAATCTCACAACATAGCCATTAAGCCCCAAGACAAGCACAAATCCTTCCTAAGCATGTCCATTACTGTCTACCAGGTACGTAATAAAATCACCTTATGGTGGATAACCCCTTTAAGTTAAGGCTGCCAATAATTTTGTCCAGACCATTGTTGGAGTTTGGTGTGACATTATGTTTAATTTGCTTTTTTCCTCCCTTTTTTGGTTTAGTTCCAATACACACAAAGGGAATAAACATGTGTTACTGCAAACCTTTTCTGTGAGAAATACTTTACCTCTTGAAAAATTTCAGGGGGCGTCAAAATTTACGGCCATGCCTGTATGAGGGCTTGTTTTTATGCCGTCAATTATACTTTGTAATGACACCTTTCATTTTATCATAAAATATATGACCCAACCAAAATTTTTTATTTAGGTTTGGATTATTAAAAAGAAAAATGCAATTTTGCATATTTTGGGAGAGTTTGTTTTTATGCTGTGCATTTCACTTTAAAACTGACATGTTATTTTTATTTCATGGGTCAATACAATTAAAATTATCATTGTACTACTTCTAAAAACTCAAACTTATAACAAAAGAAGTATGTTTGTATTTGATCTATTTTGACCTCCAATAATTTTTGCATATATGGGGCTGTATGAGGTCTCATTTTTTGTGCCATGATCTTTAGTTATTCATATGAATCACTTTTGTATATACCGTATGTAACTTTTTGTTTACTTTTTTCCCTTTTTCTGTGATATGACTAAAAATCAGAAATTGTGGACTTTAACCCCTTAAGGACCGGAGGTTTTTCCGTTTTTGCATTTTCGTTTTTTGCTCCTTGCCTTTAAAAAATCATAACTCTTTCAAATTTACACCTAAAAATCCATATGATGGCTTATTTTTTGCGCCACCAATTCTACTTTGTAATGACGTCAGTCATTTTGCCCAAAAATCTATGGTGAAGCGGGAAAAAAAATCATTGTGCGACAAAATTGAAAAAAAAACGCTGTTTTGTAACTTTTGGGGGCTTCCGTTTCTACGTAGTACATTTTTCGGTAAAAATGACACCTGATATGTATTCTGTAGGTCCATACAATTAAAATGATACCCTACTTATATAGGTTTGATTTTGTCGGACTTCTGGAAAAAATCATAACTACATGCAGGAAAATTAATACGTTTAAAATTGTCATCTTCTGACCCCTATAACTTTTTTATTTTTCCGTGTATGGGGGGGTATGAGCGCTCATTTTTTGCGCCGTGATCTGAAGTTTTTAATGGTACCATTTTTGCATTGATAGGACTTATTGATCACTTTTTATTCATTTTTAAATGATATAAAAAGTGACCAAAAATGCACTATTTTGGACTTTGGAATTTTTTTGCGCGCACGCCATTGACCGAGCGGTTTAATTAATGATATATTTTTATAATTCGGACATTTCCGCACGCGGTGATACCACATATGTTTATTTTTATTTTTATTTACACTGTGTTTTTTTTTTTATTGGAAAAGGGGGGTGATTCAAACTTTTAATAGGGGAGGAGTTAAATGATCTTTATTCACTTTTTTTTTTTCACTTTTTTTTTGCAGTGTTATAGGTCCCATAGGGACCTATAACACTGCACACACTGATCTTCTATGTTGATCACTGGTTTCTCATAAGAAACCAGTGATCAACGATTCTGCCGCATGACTGCTCATGCCTGGATCTCAGGCACTGAGCAGTCATTCGGCGATCGGACAGCGAGGAGGCAGGAAGGGGCCCTCCCGCTGTCCTGTCAGCTGTTCGGGATGCCGCGATTAGCCGCGGCTATCCCGAACAGCCCGACTGAGCTAGCCGGCAACTTTCACTTTCACTTTTAGCCGCGCGGCTCAGCTTTGAGCGCGCGGCTAAAGGGTTAATAGCGCGCGGCGCCGCGATCGGCGCTGCGCGCTATTAGAGGCGGGTCCCGGCTTCACTATGACGCCGGGCCCGCCATGATATGACGCGGGGTTACTGTGTAACCCCGCGTTATATCAGAAGAGCAGGACCAAGGACGTACCGGTACGTCCTTGGTCCTTAAGGGGTTAAAGTGTACCTGTCGCTAACAAAAACTATTTATATAATATAGATAATACTATTTTATGTATATTTGTAATATACATATAATATACATAATATGATGGATCGGTCCTGTCAAACTAACCTGATCAGCTTTTATGAGGAGGTGAGCTCCAGACTGGACCAGGGGCAATCGCTGGATGTCGTATGTCTGGATTTTTCCAAAGCATTTGATACGGTGCCACATAAAAGATTGGTACATAAAATGAGAAGGATTGGGCTGGAGGGGAATGTGTGTAAGTGGGTAAGTAACTGGCTCAGTGATAGGAAACAGAGGGTAGTTATTAATGGTACTTATTCTGATTGAGTGACTGTTACTAGTGGGGTATCACAGGGGTCAGACTTGGGTCCTGTTCTATTTAATATATTCTTTAATGACCTTGAAGAGGGGTTGAATAGTAAAGTGGAAATCTTTGCAGATGATACTAAACGCTGTAAAGCGGTAAACATAATAGAGGACAGGGCACTGTTACAAATGGATCTGGATAGGTTGGAGGTTTGGGTTGAGAAGTAGCAGATGAGGTTCAACACTGATAAATGTAAGGTAATGCACATGGGGAGGAAAAATTCGGGCTGTGATTATGCATTAAATGGGAGAACACTTGGAACAACTGATGTGGAAAAGGGCTTAGGGGTCTTAGTTAATAGTAAATTTAGCTGTAGTGACCAGTGTTGGGCAGCTGCTGCCAAGGCAAATAAAATCATGGGGTGCATCAATAGGGGCATAGATGCCCATGACAAGGAAATAATGCTACAGCTGTACAAATCACAAGTCAGACCACACATGGAATACTGTGTACAGTACTGGGCACCAGTGTTCAAGAAAGATATAGTGGAGCTGGAGAGGGTGACCTAATAGCTATGTATAAATATATCAGGGGACAGTACAGAGATCTCTCCCATGATCTATTTATACCCAGGACTGTATCTATAACAAGGGGGAATCCTCTATGTCTTGAGGAAAGAAGGTTTCTACACCAGCACAGATGGGGGTTCTTTACTGTAAGAGCAGTGAGACTGTGGAACTCTCTGCCAGAGGAGGTAGTCATGGTGAACTCTGTAAAAGAATTCAAAAGGGGTCTGGATGCATTTTTGGAGAATGATAACATCACTGGGTTATGTATACTAGATTTATAGGGACAGAACGTTGATCCAGGGATTTATTCTGACTGCCAGGAAGGGTATGAGGTTTTTTTTTGCCTTCCTCTGGATCAACTCAGTAGGGACTCATTAGGGTTATAGGTTTAAATTGATGGACTATGGTCTTTTTTCAACCTTATGAACTATGTAACTATTTAATATCGGTTAACAAATGTGTATATCCCTGCAGCTACTACCTGTGTGTCTCTGTGAGAAGACCAAATACAGGAAGTGTGGGTGAAAAATCAGGGCTCTGTGCACTGAGGACAAGAAAGGCTTTGTGCACTGAGGACAAGAAAGGCTCTGTACACTGAGGACAAAAGGGCTCTGTGCACTGAGGACAAGAAGGACTCTATGCACTGAGGACAAGCAGGAATCTGTAAACTGAGGACAAGCAGTACTCGGTGCACTGAGGACAAGCCGGGCTCTGTACACTGAGGACAAGCAGTACTCTGTGCACTGAGGACAAGTAGGGCTCTGTACACTGAGGACAAGCAGGGCTCTGTACACTGAGGACAAGCAGGGCTCAGTACACTGAGGACAAGCAGGGCTCTGTGCACTGAGGACAAGAAGGGCTCTGTACAGTGAGGACAAGCAAGGCTCTGTGCACTGAGGACAAGCAGGGCACTGTACACTGAGGACAAGCAAGGCACTGTACACCGAGGACAAGCAGGGCTCTGTGCACTGAGAACAAGCAGGGCTCTGTGCACTGAGAACAAGCAGGGCTCTGTACAGTGAGGACAAGCAGGGCTCTGTGCACTGAGGACAAGCAGGGCTCTGTACACTGAGGATAAGCAGGGCTCTGTGCACTGAGGACAACAAGGGCTCTGTATGGTGAGGACAAGCAGGGCTCTGTGCAATGAGGACCATCAGGAATCTGTACACTGAGAACAAGCAGGCCTCTGTGCAATGAGGCAAGCAGGGCTCTGTGTACTGAGGATAAGCAGGGCTCTGTACACTGAGGACAAGCAGGGCTCTGTGTACTGAGGATGAACAGGGCTCTGTGCACTGAGGACAAGCAGGGCTCTGTCCACTGAGGCTCTGTGACATGCCACGAGATCACACAGCAGGATGATTGACAAGCCTGGAGCCTGCACAGAGCCCTGCTTATCCTGCCATCATTTCCTGTATTTGGTCTCCTCACAGAGACAAAAAGGCAATAGCTGCAGGGACAGCATTTTTTCACCCCAAAATATACAAAAAATGCTTTACCCCCTCCCCCTTTGCATACGTCAGATGCCATGATCAGTACTTAATGTGAACCCACCCTTAGATTTATACTGTTGAAAAGGATAAGGATACATTCACACAGAATTTTTGTCTCTGTTACAGTTTGTTTACTTTTGCTGTATGCAAGAACGTTGCCAACCATGATATTGTGTATGTCAATTTTAATGATTGCTAATCTTTTAGAGCTAGAACACAAAAAATATGCTACATGGACACTTTGGAGGATGAAAAGACGAGAGAGCCTTTGGCTGTTCAGGCATGTTGAGAGTTGTAGTTTTGCCACAGCAGGAGGCACACTGATTGGAAAATACTGGTCTAAGGTCAGGAAAGAAATCTGAAAGTTCCTTAAGATTAAAGAAGAAATCCAGTGCATGACAACTTATCCCCTATCCGCAGGATGATCGCAGGGGGTCCGAGCGCTAGGACCCCCCATGATCTCCCGTACAGGGCCCTTGCTCTGTTTACGAAAATGACGTTTTGCACCCAGCACTAATGCTGATCGAAGCACTCCCCCTCCATTCATTTCTGTGGGGGAGGCGGAGAAACACGAAGGCTGTGTCTCCTCCTCTCCCATAGAAATGAATGGAGGGGGTGTGTTTCTCCCTACGTCAGTGCTGGGTGTGAAAGTCACCTTAGCAGAGCAGAGTCGGGGCCAAGTCAGGGCCCTGTATGTACGGAAGATTGCTGGGGGTCCGCAGGATAGGGGATAAGTTGTCTTGCACTGGATTTCTTCTTTAAACATTTGTGTACAAACTGATAGACTGGTGGAAAAGTTCAATAAAATATTGAAGGGTATGTTTAAAACCTTAGGGTGGTTAGCAAGGATGGGAAGGATTGGAATTGTCATATTTAATGTTTGCAATCTGTGAAATACCACAATCCTCCACAGGTTTCCTCATTTGAATTTGTGTATGGCAGATACCCAAAAGAACTCCTGTATATTGTAATGGAAACCTGGGAGCAGGAGCACAGTCCCTATAAAAGTGTAAGAACATATAGCTGTCATGAAAGACAGGATTTTGGCTCTCATGCTAATAGTCAAGAACCTCTTAGAGCAAGCACAAGAGGCTTAAAGTCGTGTCTACAACATGTTGGCTAAAATAAGAACCTTGAACCCAGGGAATCGAGTGTTGATGCTAGTACCAACTGAAGAGAATATATTCTTGGCAAAGTGGCAAGGGTCCTATGAGGTAATTGCGAAGTAAATTATAAAGTGTAACAGCCAGGTAGGAGGAAGCCAGAACAGTTGTACCATATAAATTTACATAAGCCAAGGTAGAACAGAGAGTCTCTGTCAGCAGTGAATTCCCCTAGTAAGGTTATTTCAGCAACATCTGTGTAGGCAGAATTTCATATGAGAGACCATATCCAGGGCCCAAAAGCAAGAGACAAAAAAGTTTGTCCTAAGTAATACTGATATCTTCTCAGAATTGCCTGGGTGTACCTCAATGATCAAACATGACATTGTCACAGAGCCACAGGTACAAGTTCATATGCAACCATACAGGGTACTAGAAGCTCGTAGACAAGCCATATTTTAAGAGGTCAAAATTGTGTTGGACACTGGGAATATTGAGGAATCAAAAAGTAAGTGGTCAAGTCCCATTGTCCGGAATTACATTTTCCAAGCAGACTGCGCTTTTGTAATAACTTACGTTAATTAAATATGTCAACATTTTAAGCGCACCCGATGCTAAGGATTGATAGATTGGTCTCTACCCTTGACCTGACTAAAGTATATTGGCAAGTACTTCTTAAGAACGCTGCTAAAGAAAAAAAAAGCGTATGTCCCCTTCAATGATCTCTTTCAACGTGTTTGTTTACCTTTTTGGTTACATCAAGCAACTTTCTAAAGGTTAACTCAGGGCAGTAGCGTTAGGAGTAAACCCTAAAAAGTGTGCTTTGGGTCTCGAGGAGGCATGTTATCTGGGGTATGTAATAGGAAGGAAATATTAGTGTATGAAATGTTTGGCCATACATATACCCAGGTTTAGTACATAATTCCTCTCGGCAGCAAATCAAGAAAAAATATATATATGTTGTCCCTAACAGGGACTGAGGTGCCTTCTAAAATATAACTTTTAATGGTGTACTTTAAAAAATACCGATCCACAAACAATAAATAATAGATAATTATAGTATCTTCAAGAAGTGATATTAACACACTGTTGCGACTATTAAAACAAATGACGCGGTAGGTATAGCACCAGTGGTTGGGTACACACCATGCTATAATATTGTAATCCTAGATAAGATGTTAACACTATCACATATAGTATTCAGACATTATTTATCCATATATTTTCCTTTCTCCCATCCTAGATAAGATGTTGACACTATCACATATAGTGTTCAAACAATAATTATCAGTATATTTTCCCTTTCTCCCAACGCGTTTCCATGTAGGGGTTAGGATATATAGTTATCCCCCACACTTCTTCAGGGGATTAGGTATATAGTTATAGCAGACTCTGGAGTCAGGTATCTCGTTAATCTGTCACTGTATATGTCTCTTTAAAAAGGCAGATTTATCAACCAATGACACCCAGAGAGTAACCACCATAGAATAAACTGCGTCAAGAAAGCTCCGGCTCTGTAATTTAGCTATCGCGTCCAGAGACCAGACAGGGCGTTTCTCACCATCCCGGTTAGTGCCTATAACGATAAGAAATCATGGACATCTCCCTTAGTAACCAGTAGATAACTTACCCCTCTTTGCTGTTTTTCGTGCATTAGCAAGTGGGTACTTACTGTCTACTGGATCAAATAAAGTGAGAGCGCCGGGCACTGAAAATAATAATATGCCCTTATTTAGAGTCTCATTCAGGCAGAGTGTGTGGAGCATATACAAAGTAGCCGCATAATAACTAACAAGAGGTAGGTAATAAAGTGTTATCTGAACTACTTACATTCATTTGTTCAAGACAAAGTGCGTCTAAATCGCTGCTGTGGCAGCGAGTACCGGAGCGGTGTCCGGGCTGTCTGCGTGTCAGGTGAACACGCCGGCGTCTCCATCAAGCCGAGGCGCACCCTATTTACGTCATTGGAGGCCCGTCCCCATGACGCCGCTCAAGGGGGCGTGGTCCCCGCTCTAGTCCCGATATAGAGGGCGTCCATGCCGCTTAGGTTGAGGTGATCTAGACCAGGTTCCAACAGGGCTAGAACAGGTCTCCCTAGGTCCACTCTAATCCCCCCTCCTCTCTCTTTCTTCAAATAGGGTTACCCAGTCCACCAATCACTCCATGGATCTCTGATTTCCCTCCCTTCCCCCCCCCCCCCAAAATAATAACACTAAACCATAAACTATTCTTCTCAACTATATTCTCTTCTACACATTTATATATCTACATAAATAAAGTTTTTTTTTCTCCCCATACTATAGTTGATTTGCTAACATGCATTACTACTATTTATACTACTCTTTTCTTTTGACTTGTACCCATCTTTACCAATGATTTGGAAACAATGTATTGACATTCCAACTTATGACATCACTATGTCCTCCAGTACAGACTTCTATTAAATATTCTAATGTACCATTTAAAATATGGGTGGGATTGGGATACAAATTTGGATCAGGGTCAGGATTGTATCTATTACTTACCTGATCAACACAGGACTAAAATTCCGGTTTATGGTGGTTTATTATGTGATCATTAATTGCATGTAGATATACTGTTAACCAATGTGTTATGCAGAGAGAAGGTCACAATTTTGTAGTAGGCATACTGACATCCAGGATTGGATCATTAAAGATGCCTATCACATTGTACAGATGGAGACACAACGGACTTTATACTGGGCATAGTTATCTTATTTATAAGTTAGTACCTGTTCCATGTCTTTAGCCTAAGTCAGTGTTTGTTTATCTATATGCTCACAACTTAGCCGATAGCGCATCCGACGTGTGAATACTGCCGAACCCGATCTATCCCTATATCGGGACTAGAGCGGGGACCACGCCCCCTTGAGCGGCGTCATGGGGACGGGCCTCCAATGACGTAAATAGGGTGCGCCTCGGCTTGATGGAGACGCCGGCGTGTTCACCTGACACGCAGACAGCCCGGACACCGCTCCGGTACTCGCTGCCACAGCAGCGATTTAGACGCACTTTGTCTTGAACAAATGAATGTAAGTAGTTCAGATAACACTTTATTACCTACCTCTTGTTAGTTATTATGCGGCTACTTTGTATATGCTCCACACACTCTGCCTGAATGAGACTCTAAATAAGGGCATATTATTATTTTCAGTGCCCGGCGCTCTCACTTTATTTGATCCAGTAGACAGTAAGTACCCACTTGCTAATGCACGAAAAACAGCAAAGAGGGGTAAGTTATCTACTGGTTACTAAGGGAGATGTCCATGATTTCTTATCGTTATAGGCACTAACCGGGATGGTGAGAAACGCCCTGTCTGGTCTCTGGACGCGATAGCTAAATTACAGAGCCGGAGCTTTCTTGACGCAGTTTATTCTATGGTGGTTACTCTCTGGGTGTCATTGGTTGATAAATCTGCCTTTTTAAAGAGACATATACAGTGACAGATTAACGAGATACCTGACTCCAGAGTCTGCTATAACTATATACCTAATCCCCTGAAGAAGTGTGGGGGATAACTATATATTCTAACCCCTACATGGAAACGCGTTGGGAGAAAGGGAAAATATACTGATAATTATTGTTTGAACACTATATGTGATAGTGTCAACATCTTATCTAGGATGGGAGAAAGGAAAATATATGGATAAATAATGTCTGAATACTATATGTGATAGTGTTAACATCTTATCTAGGATTACAATATTATAGCATGGTGTGTACCCAACCACTGGTGCTATACCTACCGCGTCATTTGTTTTAATAGTCGCAACAGTGTGTTAATATCACTTCTTGAAGATACTATAATTATCTATTATTTATTGTTTGTGGATCGGTATTTTTTAAAGTACACCATTAAAAGTTATATTTTAGAAGGCACCTCAGTCCCTGTTAGGGACAACATATATATATTTTTTCTTGTATGTAATAGGAAGAAATATGGTAAAAGTAGAATTGGCTCCGTCCCTTAAAGGGGTTATCCACCAAAAGGTGAATTTAGTACGTACCTGACAGACAGTAATGGACATGCTTAGGAAGGATCTGGGCTTGTCTTGGGGCTAAATGGCTATGTTGTGAGATTACCATATTACTGTGGCTACCTTTTTGTTAACTGGTATTTCCTGTTTGAGTTTCCTTCTTTGCCTACAAATCCCATAATTCATTTTTCCTCCCTCCCACACATCTGCTGCATCCATTCAAGAGACCAGTGTTTTTCAATCAGGGTGCCCACACCTGTTACAAAAATACAATTAGTTGCAGATTGATCTCTCTCCCACCAAGCGATTGCTCCGCCCATTGAAGCAGACAGGCTCCCTGTCATCAGCTGACTATTGATGTCAGGTCTCGGCCGCATTTCAATCTGGGAAAAATCAGAGAAAACTGTTTTGTATGCTGTTAAAAATAAATATTGGGGTGAAAATCACATAAGAATTGTGAGAAAACCATCACACACAGACACTATATTATGAACTACACTAACCTTACAACCCCTGTAGCATAGTCAAATAAAAAAAATCCTGGAATACCCCTTTAAGTGAGAGCTTTAATGGGAGTAGTGGGTTACTGTCATAGATCCATACCAATTTTTTTTCACCTTTACTAAATGGAGATAGCTCTGTTATAGTTAAAGTGTACCTGTTGTTAGCAAAAAAAATTTATATAATGTAGACAATAGCATAATATGTATATTTGTATTATACATTGGTAAAAAAAAATTTAGATATTTTTGGGTGAAAAAATGCTGCAGCTATTGCCTGTGGGTCTCTGTGTGGAGACCAAATACAGGAAGTGAGGGCAGGATAAGCAGGGCTCTGTGCAGGCTCGTGGCTTTCACAGGAGGTTGGAGGGGAAGAACACCCTGTCACTAAGAAGAAAGCTTGAGCCTCCTGAAAGAAATGTTTGCACTGTGGAACAGGAATGTTTGGAAATAAAGTGGGCCTTAGAATCAATATGATACTATTTATTGGACTGACTTTTTAGATTGATCACCACTCTCCTCTTATTTGGATGAGCTAGGCCAAGGAGAAGAAGGTAAGAATAGTCATGGATCGCTATATCTCCGCATGATACCTGTTGTACAGTGGGGGGAAATTTTTTATTATTATTTATTATTTAGTCAGCCACCAATTGTGCAAGTTCTACCACTTAAAAAGATGAGAGAGGCCTGTCACTTTCATCATAGGTATACCTCAACTATGAGAGACATAATGAGAAATAAAAAAACATAAAATCACATTGTCTGATTTTTTTAAGAATTTATTTGAAAATTATGGTGGAAAATAAGTATTTGGTCACGTACAAACAAGTAACATTTCTGGCTCTCACAGACCTGTAACTTCTTCTTTAAGAGTCTCCTCTGTCCTCCACTCCTTACCTGTATTAATGGCACCTGTTTGAACTTGTTATTAGTATAAAAGACACATGTCCACAACCTCAAACAGTCACACTCCAAATTCCACTATGGCCAAGACCAAAGAGCTGTCGAAGGACACAATTGTAGACCTGCACCAGGCTGGGAAGACTGAAACTGCAGTAGGCAAGTAGCTTGGTGTGAAGAAATCAACTGTGGGGGAAATTATTAGAAAATGGAAGACCTACAAGACCACTGATAATCTCCCTCGATCCGGGGCTCCATTGTGTCAAAATGATCACAAGAATGGTGAGCAAAAATTACAAAATCCCACTAGGGGACCTACTGAATGACCTGCAGAGACCTCGGACCAAAGTAATAAAGGCTACCATCAGTAACACACTACGCCGCCAGGGACTCAAATCATGCAGTGCCAGACGTGTCCCCCTGCTTAAGCCAGTACATGTTCGGGCCCGTCTGTAGTTTGCTATAGAGCATTTGGATGATCCAGAAGTGTATTGGGAGAATGTCAAATGGTCAGATGAAACCAAAGTAGAACTTTTTAGTTAAACACTCAACTCGTCGTGTTTGGAGGAGAAAGAATGCTGAGTTGCATCCAAAGAACACCATACCTTTTGTGAAGCATGGGGGTGAAAACATCATGCTTTGGGGCTGTTTTTCTGCTAAGGGACCAGGACAACTGATCCATTTAAAGGAAAGAATGAATGGGGCCATGTATCTTGAGATTTTGAGTGAAAACTTCCTTCCATCAGCAAGGGCATTGAAGATGAAACGTGGTGTCACGATGCCGGCTGGCAGGAGGTGGATCCTCTGTGCCAGAGAGGGATTGGCGTGGACCGTGCTAGTGGACCGGTTCTAAGTCACTACTGGTTTTCACCAGAGCCCGCCGCAAAGCGGGATGGTCTTGCTGCGGCGGTAGTGACCAGGTCGTATCCACTAGCAACGGCTCAACCTCTCTGGCTGCTGAAGATAGGCGCGGTACAAGGGAGTAGACAGAAGCAAGGTCGGACGTAGCAGAAGGTCGGGGCAGGCAGCAAGGATCGTAGTCAGGGGCAACGGCAGAAGGTCTGGAACACAGGCTAGGAACACACAAAGGAACGCTTTCACTGGCACAATGGCAACAAGATCCGGCGAGGGAGTGAAGGGGAAGTGAGGTATAAATAGGGAGTGCACAGGTGAACACACTAATTGGAACCACTGCGCCAATCAGCGGCGCAGTGGCCCTTTAAATCGCAGAGACCCGGCGCGCGCGCGCCCTAGGGAGCGGGGCCGCGCGCGCCGGGACAGGACAGACGGAGAGCGAGTCAGGTACGGGAGCCGGGATGCGCATCGCGAGCGGGCGCCACCCGCATCGCGAATCGCATCCCGGCTGGAGACGGTATCGCAGCGCACCGGGTCAGTGGAGCTGCCCGGAGCGCTGCGGTAGCGAGAGTGAAGCGAGCGCTCCGGGGAGGAGCGGGGACCCGAAGCGCTCGGCGTAACACGTGGCTGGGTTTTCAGCATGACAATGATCCCAAACACACCGCCCTGATAACGAAGGAGTGGCTTTGTAAGAAGCATTTCAAGGTCCTTGAGTGGCCCAGCCAGTCTTCAGATCTCAACCCAATAGAAAACCTTTGGAGGGAGTTGAAAGTCTGTGTTGCCCAGCGACAGCCCCAAAAACATCACTGCTCTAGAGGAGATCTGCATGGAGGAATGGGCTCAAAATACCAGCAACAGTGTGTGAAAACCTTGTGAAGACTTACAGAAAATGTTTGACCTCTGCCATTGACAATAAAGGGTATATAACAAAGTATTGAAATAAACTTTTGTTATTGACAAAATACTTATTTTCTACCATAATTTGCAAATAAATTCTTTAAAAATAAGACAATGTAATTTTATGGATTTTTTTTCTCATTATGTCTCTCATAGTTGAGGTATACCTATGATGAAAATTATAGGTCTCACTCATCTCTTTAAGTGGAAGAACTTGCACAATTAGGCTAGGTTCAGACTACGGAATTTCCGCCTGCAATTCTGCTTTGAAATTGCAGGCGGAAATCTCGCTTGCTAAAATGTATAGTGTAGTGAATGGTTTTCCGTTCACAAATTCACACTTCGGAATTTTTGAAGCGGAATTTGTGAACGGAAAATCCGCTTAGAAATTTCCGCCTGAAGAAAGGGGTTGCTCTTTCTTCAGGCAGAAATCCGCGTGGAACACATTGCAGTCTATTAGAGACTGCAGTGTCCACACGGTCCTAGTGCCGACTGATTCAGTCAGCGCTGGCCGCACTCGGAACATACCCTTCAAAGCTTTCTGCTGTAATGTGTGTAATGTGATATGGGACCCACAACAATGTATAAGCATATGTACCAAGTAATGTGGTCAAATACAACATAACGCTACAAAAAATTTAATTTATTAATGTTGCTATTAGTGGTCAAATTGTGGGGTTTTGGGATGTCGATGGGCATCATGCTATCAATGAGTAGGTTAAACAAATGCTGTATGCTATTTTAATCATGCAGCCTGATACATAGGTGGGTGGTGTTGTATATGCACGTGCTATAGTAATTATAGCTCTGATAATAACTGTCTTTTTTATAGGGTGAAATCACTTTCCACTGTTATTTTGCTGACAGCATAAACTGCAATATGAGGGGGTTTCCTTTACTTATTGAGCTCACACCAAATCATCAGTATTAGGAAAAGCACACATCTGAACCTTCAGTCATCATTCTATCAAACATGGAAACATTTATTGCTTAACCATTAGGGACTCAGGGCGTACAGGTATGCCCTCGCTCCCTGGTACTTAAGGACCCAGGGCGTGCCTGTACTGGACCAGGATGCCTGCTGAAATCATTCAGCAGGCATCCCGTGACAATGTCCTGAGACCCCCCATGTCGGCACTTGCCGCAAATCACCGGTCAATTCAGACCAGCGATCTGCGGCGATTCCGGGTCATACGGGTCTTCGGTGACCCGATGACCCGGAAAATTAGGGGGATCGGGGCTGTCAAAGACACCCACAATCCCCCTGAAGGTATAGGAGTCAGGTGGCAGGGGTGCCACCCCTCCTATCCCTACTATTGGTCGGTCATAAGCGACCGACAAATAGCAGATCGGGGGCAGGGTGGTTAAAGTTTGGTTCCCCCGTTCTGCCAACCCACAGTAGTCTGGACAGAACGGGGGAACTGTCCTGTGACCAGCGCAGGAGGTCACTTACCATCGTCAGCGGCGGCAATCGGCGGCAGCGGGAGGCGATGAAGTCCGGCTGGCTCCCTGGTACGGAAGCCAGTGAGTTGCCTAGAAACATCTGGAGGGCTACAGTTTGGAGACCACTATACAGTGGTCTCTAAACTGTAGCCCTCCAGATGTTGCAAAACTAAAACTCCCAGCATGCCCAGACAGCTGTTTGCCGTTTGGGCATGCTGGGATTTGTAGTTTTGCAACAGCTAGAGGGCTGCAGTATGGAGATCACTGTGCAGTGGTCTCTAAACTGTGGCCCTCTAGATCTTGAAAACTACAACTCCCAGCATGCCCACACAGCAGTTTGTTGTCTAGACATGCTGGGATTTGTAGTTTTGCAACATCTGGAGGGCCACAGTTTGGAGATCACTGTGCGGTGGTTTCTAAACCGTGGCCCTCTAAATCTTGCAAAACTACAACTCCCAACATGCACGAACAGCAAACAGCTGTCTCATGAAGCTGGGAGTTGTAGCTACGTACCTCCAGCTGTTGTATAACTACATCTCCCAGCATGCCCTTCGGCGATCAGTACATGCTGGGAGTTATAGTTTTGCAATAGCTGGAGGCACAATGGTTGGAAAATATTGAGTTAGATAACAGAACTTAACTGAAGGTTTTCCAGTCAGTGTGCCTCCAGCTGTTGCAAAAGTTCAACTCGCATTTTGGGAGTTATAGTTTTGCAACAGCTGGAGGGTACATTGGACCGGACCGGGGTGACTGCTGATATCGATCAGCAGGCACCCCGCGCAAAAGCCCAGGGGGTCATCAGACCCCCCCAAGTCGGCGATCGGTGCAAATCGCAAGTTAATTCACACTTGTGATGTGCGGGATTCCGGGTCATTATGGTTCTATGGTGACCCGGAATATAAGGGGGATCGCGGTTGTCTAAGACACCTACAATACCCCTGAAGGGATAGGAGTGAGGTGGCAGGGGTGCCACCCCTCTTATCCCTGCTATTGGGCGTCTAGAAGTGACATCCAATAGCAGATCGGAGGCGGGGCAGAATGGGGAAATGACAGAGGACCGGCGCTGAAGTCCACTTACCCTGCGGGCGACGATCAGTGTCGGAGATCGGCGGGCGGCATGTCATGCAGCTGGCTCCCTGGAACCGACGGAAGCCGGTAAGTTGCCTAGCAACATCTAGAGGGCTACAGTCTGAGACCACTATACAGTGGTCTCTACACTGTTGCCCTCCAGATGTTGCAAAACTACAACTCCCAGCATGCACAGACAAGCTGTCATGCTGGGATTTGTAGTTTTGCAACAGCTGGAGGGATACAGTTTGGATACCACTGTGCAGTGAACTGTGGCCCTCTAGATCTTGCAAAACTATAACTGCCCTCATAGCAGTTTGCTGTCTGGGCATGCTGGGATTTGAAGTTTTGCAACATCTGGTGGGTCACAGTTTTAAGATCACTGTGCAGTGGTTTCTAAACTGTAGCTCTCCAGATGTAGCAAAACTGCAAATCCCAGCATGCCCAAACAGCAAACAGCTGTCTTGGCATGCTGGGAGTTGTAGTTGCGTACCTCCAGCTGTTGCATAACTACATCTCCCAGCATGCACTTCGGCGATCAGTACATGTTGGGAGTTGTAGTTTTGCAACAGCTGGAGGCACACTGGTTGGAAAAAACTGTATTAGGTAACAGAACCTAACTGAAGGTTTTCCAACCAGTGTGCCTCCAGCTGTTGCAAAAGTACAACTACCAGCATGCACGATCTATCAGTACATGCTGGGAGTTGTAGTTTTGAAACATCTGGAGGTTTGCCCCCCCCCCCCCCATGTGAATGTACAGGGTACATTCACATGGGCAGGTTTACAGTAAGTCTCCTGCTTCAAGTATGAGCGGCGGCAAATTTTTTGCCGTAGCGCAAACTCCTAGCAGGTAAGCTCACTGTAAACCGCTGCCAGTGTGAATGTACCCTAAAAACACTACACTGCACTACACTAACACATAATAAAGGGTAAAACACTACATATACACCCCCTTAAACTGTCCCCCCCCAATAAAAATGAAAAACATATTGTACAGCAGTGTTTCCAAAACGGAGCCTCCAGCTGTTGCAAAACAACAACTCCCAGCATTTCCAGACAGCCACTGACTGTCCAGGCATGCTGGGAGTTTAGCAACAGCTGGAGGCACCACGTTTGTGAATCACTAGCGTAGAATACCCCTATGTCCACCCCTATGCAATCCCTAATTTAGTCCTCAAATGCGCATGGCGCTCTCTCATTTCGGAGCCCTGTCGTATTTCAAGGAAACAGTTTAGGGCCACATATGGGGTATTTCCGTACTCAGGAGAAATTGCGTTACAAATTTTGAGGGTCTTTTTCTCCTTTTACCCCTTATGAAAAGGAAAAGTTGGGGTCTACACCAGCCTGTTAGTGTAAAAAAAAAAAAACATTTTTACACTAACATGCTGGTATTGCCCTTAACTTTTTATTTTCACAAGAGGTAAAAGGAAAAAAAATCCCCAAAAATTGGAACACAATTTCTCCTGAATACAGAAATAGCCCATATGTGGTCGTAAAATGCTCTGCGGGCGCACAACAAGGCTCAGGAGTGAGAGCGCACCATGTACATTTGAGGCCTAAATTAGTGATTTGCACAGGGGTGGCTGATTTTACAGCTGTTCTGAAATAAATGCAAAAAAATAAATACCCACATGTGACCCCATTTTGGAAACTACACCCCTCATGGAACGTAACAAGGGGTAAAGTGAACTTTAACACCCCACAGGTGTTTCACAAATTTCATTAAAGTTGGATGGGAAAATAAAAAAATAAAAATGTTCACTAAAATGCTGGTGTTACCCTAAATTTTTCATTTTCACAAGGGAAAATAGGAAAAAAGCCCCCCAAAATTTGTAACCCCATTTCTTCTGAGTAAGAACATACCCCATATGTGGATGTAAAGTGCTTTGCTGGCGCACTACAATGCTCAGAAGAGAAGGAGCGCCATTGGGATTTTGAAGAGAAAATTTGTCCAGAATTGAAGGCCACGTGTGTTTACAAAGCCCCCATAGTGCCAGAACAATGGACCCCCCCTCCACATATGACCCCATTTTGGAAACTACACCCCTCACATAATGTAATAAGGGGTACAGTGAGCATTTACGTCCCACAGGTGTCTGACAGATTTTTGGAACAGTGGTCTGTGAAAATGAAAAATGTAATTTTTCATTTGCTCAGCCCACTGTTCCAAAGATCTGTCAAACGCCAGTGGGGTGTAAATACTCACTGCACCCCTTATTAAATTCTGTGAGGGGTGTAGTTTCCAAAATGGGGTCACATGTGGGGGGGGTCCACTGTTCTGGCACCACGGGGGGCTTTGTAAACGCACTTGGCCCCTGACTTCCATTCCAAACAAATACACTTTCCACTTTTCAATGGCGCTCTTCCTCTTCTGAGCATTGTAGTGCGCCAGCAGAGCACTTGACGTCCACACATGGGGTATTTCCATACTCAGAAGAAATGGGGTTACAAATTTTGGGGGTAATTTTCTGCTATTACCCCTTGTAAAAATGTAAAATTTGGTGAAAAACCAGAATTTTAGTGAAAATGTTTTTATTTTTCATTTACACATTCAACTTTAACAAAATGTCATGAAATACCTGTGAGGTGTTAAGGCTCACTGTTCCCCTTGTTATGTTCCTTGAGGGGTGTAGTTTCCAAAATAGCATGCCATGTGTTTTTTTTTTTTTTTTTTTGCTGTTCTGGCACCATAGGGGCTTCCAAAAACCATTTCAGCAAAATTTGCTCTCAAAAAGCCAAATGTGACTCCTTCTCTTCTGAGCATTATAGTTCACCCGCAGAGCATTTTACATCATAACATATTTCCATAATCAGAAGAGATGGGGTTACAAATTTTGGGGGGCATTTTCTCCCATTACCCTTTATAAAAATTGTAAATTTTGGAAAAAACTGCACTCTAGTGAATTTTTTTTTTTCCATTTACACTTCCGACTTTAACGAAAAGTCATCAAACACCTGTGGGGTGTTAAAGGCTCACTGGACCCCTTGTTACGTGCCTTGAGGGGTGTAGTTTCCAAAATGGTATATCATGTGGGGGGGTTTTCTGCTGTTCTGGCACCATAGGGGCTTCCTAAATGTGACATGCCCCCCAAAAACCATTTCAGAAAAACTCATTCTCCAAAATCCAATTGTCGCTACTTCCCTTCTGAGCCCTCTAGCGCACCCAAACACTTAACATACACATATGAGGTATTTCCTTACTCGAGAGAAATTGGGTTACAAATTTTGAGAGTATTTGTCTCCTTTTACCTCTTGTAAAAATTCAAAAACTGGGTCTACATGCAAGTATAAAAAATGAAGATTTTTAATTTTCTCCTTTATTTTGCTGTTATTCCTGTGAAACACCTAAAGGGTTAACACACTTACTGAATGTAATTTTGAATACTTTGAGGGGTGCGGTTTTTATAATGGGTAATTTGTGGGGTATTTCTAATATGAAGACCCTTCAAATCCACTTCAAACCTGAACTGGTCCATGGAAAATTCCGATTTTGAAAATTTTGTGGAAAAATTGCTGCTGAACTTTGAAGCCCTCTGGTGTCTTCTAAAAGTAAAAACATGTCAACTTTATGATGCAAACATGGAATGTCTATTTTCCTTACAAGCAGAGAGCTTCAAAGTTAGAAAAATGCTAATTTTTCAATTTTTTCATCAAATTTTTCAATTTTTCACCAAGAAATGATGCAAGTATCGACAAAATGTTACCACTAACCTAAAGTAGAATATGTCACGAAAAAACTATCTCGGGAATCAAAATGAAAAGTAAAAGCATCCCATAGTTAGTGGTCAGATGGGCAAAAAACGCTCTGGTCCTACAGTGAAAAGTGGCCTGGTCCTTAAGGGCTTAAAAATGGGTCCGTTCTTAAAGGTTAAAGTGGTTTCTTCTCCTGTGTACACACAGCTCTGCTGACTACATGTTTCTTCTCCTGTGTACACACAGCTCTGCTAACTACATGCTTCTTCTCCCTTGTATAGACATAGCTCTGCTGACTATGTTTCTTCTCCTGTGTACACACAGCTCTGCTGATTACATGCTTCTTCTCCCTTGTATAGACATAGCTCTGCTGACTACGTTTCTTCTCCTGTGTACACACAGCTCTGCTGATTACATGCTTCTTCTCCCTTGTATAGACATAGCTCTGCTGACTACGTTTCTTCTCCTGTGTACACACAGCTCTGCTGACTACATGCTTCTTCTCCCTTGTCTAGACATAGCTCTGCTGACTACATGTTTCTTCTCCTGTGTACACACAGCTCTGCTGACTACATGCTTCTTCTCCCTTGTATAGACACAGCTCTGCTGACTACATGCTTCTTCTCCTGTGTACACACAGCTCTGCTGACTACATGCTTCTTCTCCCTTGTATAGACATAGCTCTGCTGACTACATGTTTCTTCTCCTGTGTACACACAGCTCTGCTGACTACATGCTTCTTCTCCCTTGTATAGACACAGCTCTGCTGACTACATGCTTCTTCTCCTGTGTACACACAGCTCTGCTGACTACATGCTTCTTCTCCTGTGTACACACAGCTCTGCTGACTACATGCTTCTTCTCCCTTGTATGTATGTAAACACAGCTCTGCTGACTGCATGCTTCTTCTCCCTTGAATACACACAGCTCTCCTGACTACATGCTTCTTCTCCCACACAGCTCTGCTGACTACATGCTTCTTCTCCCTTGTATACACACAGCTCTGCTGACTACATGCTTCTTCTCCTATGTACACACAGCTCTGCTGACTACATCCTTCTTCTCCCTAGTATAAATACAGCTCTGCTGACTACATGCTTCTTCTCCCTTGAACCTACAGCTCTGCTGACTACATGCTTCTTCTCCCTTGTACCTACAGCTCTGCTGACTACATGCTTCTTCTCCCTTGTATAGACACAGCTCTGCTGACTACATGCTTCTTCTCCTGTGTACACACAGCTCTGCTGACTACATGCTTCTTCTCCTGTGTACACACAGCTCTGCTGACTACATGCTTCTTCTCCCTTGTATGTATGTAAACACAGCTCTGCTGACTGCATGCTTCTTCTCCCTTGTATACACACAGCTCTGCTGACTACATGCTTCTTCTCCCACACAGCTCTGCTGACTACATGCTTCTTCTCCCTTGTATACACACAGCTCTGCTGACTACATGCTTCTTCTCCTGTGTACACACAGCTCTGCTGACTACATCCTTCTTCTCCCTAGTATAAATACAGCTCTGCTGACTACATGCTTCTTCTCCCTTGTACACACAGCTCGGCTGACTAAATGCTTCTTCTCCCTTGTACACACACAGCTCTGCTGACTACATGCTGCTTCTCCCTTGTACACACACAGCTCTGCTGACTACATGCTGCTTCTCCCTTGTACACACAGCTCTGCTGACTACATGCTTCTTCTCCTGTGTACACACAGCTCTGCTGACTACATGCGTCTTCTCCTGTGTACACACAGCTCTGCTGACTACATGCTTCTTCTCCTGTGTACACACAGCTCTGTTGACTACATGCTTCTTCTCCCTTGTATAGACATAGCTCTGCTGACTACGTTTCTTCTCCTGTGTACACACAGCTCTGCTGATTACATGCTTCTTCTCCCTTGTATAGACATAGCTCTGCTGACTACGTATCTTCTCCTGTGTACACACAGCTCTGCTGATTACATGCTTCTTCTCCCTTGTATAGACATAGCTCTGCTGACTACGTTTCTTCTCCTGTGTACACACAGCTCTGCTGACTACATGCTTCTTCTCCCTTGTCTAGACATAGCTCTGTTGACTACATGTTTCTTCTCCTGTGTACACACAGCTCTGCTGACTACATGCTTCTTCTCCCTTGTATAGACACAGCTCTGCTGACTACATGCTTCTTCTCCTGTGTACACACAGCTCTGCTGACTACATGCTTCTTCTCCCTTGTATAGACATAGCTCTGCTGACTACATGTTTCTTCTCCTGTGTACACACAGCTCTGCTGACTACATGCTTCTTCTCCCTTGTATAGACACAGCTCTGCTGACTACATGCTTCTTCTCCTGTGTACACACAGCTCTGCTGACTACATGCTTCTTCTCCTGTGTACACACAGCTCTGCTGACTACATGCTTCTTCTCCCTTGTATGTATGTAAACACAGCTCTGCTGACTGCATGCTTCTTCTCCCTTGTATACCCACAGCTCTCCTGACTACATGCTTCTTCTCCCACACAGCTCTGCTGACTACATGCTTCTTCTCCCTTGTATACACACAGCTCTGCTGATTACATGCTTCTTCTCCTATGTACACACAGCTCTGCTGACTACATCCTTCTTCTCCCTAGTATAAATACAGCTCTGCTGACTACATGCTTCTTCTCCCTTGAACCTACAGCTCTGCTGACTACATGCTTCTTCTCCCTTGTACCTACAGCTCTGCTGACTACATGCTTCTTCTCCCTTGTATAGACACAGCTCTGCTGACTACATGCTTCTTCTCCTGTGTACACACAGCTCTGCTGACTACATGCTTCTTCTCCTGTGTACACACAGCTCTGCTGACTACATGCTTCTTCTCCCTTGTATGTATGTAAACACAGCTCTGCTGACTGCATGCTTCTTCTCCCTTGTATACACACAGCTCTGCTGACTACATGATTCTTCTCCCACACAGCTCTGCTGACTACATGCTTCTTCTCCCTTGTATACACACAGCTCTGCTGACTACATGCTTCTTCTCCCTTGTATAGACATAGCTCTGCTGACTATGTTTCTTCTCCTGTGTACACACAGCTCTGCTGATTACATGCTTCTTCTCCCTTGTATAGACATAGCTCTGCTGACTACGTTTCTTCTCCTGTGTACACACAGCTCTGCTGATTACATGCTTCTTCTCCCTTGTATAGACATAGCTCTGCTGACTACGTTTCTTCTCCTGTGTACACACAGCTCTGCTGACTACATGCTTCTTCTCCCTTGTCTAGACATAGCTCTGCTGACTACATGTTTCTTCTCCTGTGTACACACAGCTCTGCTGACTACATGCTTCTTCTCCCTTGTATAGACACAGCTCTGCTGACTACATGCTTCTTCTCCTGTGTACACACAGCTCTGCTGACTATATGCTTCTTCTCCCTTGTATAGACATAGCTCTGCTGACTACATGTTTCTTCTCCTGTGTACACACAGCTCTGCTGACTACATGCTTCTTCTCCCTTGTATAGACACAGCTCTGCTGACTACATGCTTCTTCTCCTGTGTACACACAGCTCTGCTGACTACATGCTTCTTCTCCTGTGTACACACAGCTCTGCTGACTACATGCTTCTTCTCCCTTGTATGTATGTAAACACAGCTCTGCTGACTGCATGCTTCTTCTCCCTTGTATACACACAGCTCTCCTGACTACATGCTTCTTCTCCCACACAGCTCTGCTGACTACATGCTTCTTCTCCCTTGTATACACACAGCTCTGCTGACTACATGCTTCTTCTCCTATGTACACACAGCTCTGCTGACTACATCCTTCTTCTCCCTAGTATATATACAGCTCTGCTGACTACATGCTTCTTCTCCCTTGAACCTACAGCTCTGCTGACTACATGCTTCTTCTCCCTTGTACCTACAGCTCTGCTGACTACATGCTTCTTCTCCCTTGTATAGACACAGCTCTGCTGACTACATGCTTCTTCTCCTGTGTACACACAGCTCTGCTGACTACATGCTTCTTCTCCTGTGTACACACAGCTCTGCTGACTACATGCTTCTTCTCCCTTGTATGTATGTAAACACAGCTCTGCTGACTGCATGCTTCTTCTCCCTTGTATACACACAGCTCTGCTGACTACATGCTTCTTCTCCCACACAGCTCTGCTGACTACATGCTTCTTCTCCCTTGTATACACACAGCTCTGCTGACTACATGCTTCTTCTCCTGTGTACACACAGCTCTGCTGACTACATCCTTCTTCTCCCTAGTATAAATACAGCTCTGCTGACTACATGCTTCTTCTCCCTTGTACACACAGCTCGGCTGACTAAATGCTTCTTCTCCCTTGTACACACACAGCTCTGCTGACTACATGCTGCTTCTCCCTTGTACACACACAGCTCTGCTGACTACATGCTGCTTCTCCCTTGTACACACAGCTCTGCTGACTACATGCTTCTTCTCCTGTGTACACACAGCTCTGCTGACTACATGCGTCTTCTCCTGTGTACACACAGCTCTGCTGACTACATGCTTCTTCTCCTGTGTACACACAGCTCTGTTGACTACATGCTTCTTCTCCCTTGTATAGACATAGCTCTGCTGACTACGTTTCTTCTCCTGTGTACACACAGCTCTGCTGATTACATGCTTCTTCTCCCTTGTATAGACATAGCTCTGCTGACTACGTTTCTTCTCCTGTGTACACACAGCTCTGCTGATTACATGCTTCTTCTCCCTTGTATAGACATAGCTCTGCTGACTACGTTTCTTCTCCTGTGTACACACAGCTCTGCTGACTACATGCTTCTTCTCCCTTGTCTAGACATAGCTCTGCTGACTACATGTTTCTTCTCCTGTGTACACACAGCTCTGCTGACTACATGCTTCTTCTCCCTTGTATAGACACAGCTCTGCTGACTACATGCTTCTTCTCCTGTGTACACACAGCTCTGCTGACTACATGCTTCTTCTCCCTTGTATAGACATAGCTCTGCTGACTACATGTTTCTTCTCCTGTGTACACACAGCTCTGCTGACTACATGCTTCTTCTCCCTTGTATAGACACAGCTCTGCTGACTACATGCTTCTTCTCCTGTGTACACACAGCTCTGCTGACTACATGCTTCTTCTCCTGTGTACACACAGCTCTGCTGACTACATGCTTCTTCTCCCTTGTATGTATGTAAACACAGCTCTGCTGACTGCATGCTTCTTCTCCCTTGTATACACACAGCTCTCCTGACTACATGCTTCTTCTCCCACACAGCTCTGCTGACTACATGCTTCTTCTCCCTTGTATACACACAGCTCTGCTGACTACATGCTTCTTCTCCTATGTACACACAGCTCTGCTGACTACATCCTTCTTCTCCCTAGTATAAATACAGCTCTGCTGACTACATGCTTCTTCTCCCTTGAACCTACAGCTCTGCTGACTACATGCTTCTTCTCCCTTGTACCTACAGCTCTGCTGACTACATGCTTCTTCTCCCTTGTATAGACACAGCTCTGCTGACTACATGCTTCTTCTCCTGTGTACACACAGCTCTGCTGACTACATGCTTCTTCTCCTGTGTACACACAGCTCTGCTGACTACATGCTTCTTCTCCCTTGTATGTATGTAAACACAGCTCTGCTGACTGCATGCTTCTTCTCCCTTGTATACACACAGCTCTGCTGACTACATGCTTCTTCTCCCACACAGCTCTGCTGACTACATGCTTCTTCTCCCTTGTATACACACAGCTCTGCTGACTACATGCTTCTTCTCCTGTGTACACACAGCTCTGCTGACTACATCCTTCTTCTCCCTAGTATAAATACAGCTCTGCTGACTACATGCTTCTTCTCCCTTGTACACACAGCTCGGCTGACTAAATGCTTCTTCTCCCTTGTACACACACAGCTCTGCTGACTACATGCTGCTTCTCCCTTGTACACACACAGCTCTGCTGACTACATGCTGCTTCTCCCTTGTACACACAGCTCTGCTGACTACATGCTTCTTCTCCTGTGTACACACAGCTCTGCTGACTACATGCGTCTTCTCCTGTGTACACACAGCTCTGCTGACTACATGCGTCTTCTCCTGTGTACACACAGCTCTGCTGACTACATGCTTCTTCTCCTGTGTACACACAGCTCTGCTGACTACATGCTTCTTCTGTGTACACACAGCTCTGTTGACTACATGCTTCTTCTCCTGAGTACACACAGCTCTGCTGACTACATGCTTCTTCTCCCTTGTATGTATGTACACACAGCTCTGCTGACTACATGCTTCTTCTCCCTTGTACACACACAGCTCTGCTGACTACATGCTTCTTCTCCCTTGTATACACACAGCTCTGCTGACTACATGCTTCTTCTCCCTTGTACACACACAGCTCTGCTGACTACATGCTTCTTCTCCCTTGTATACACACAGCTCTGCTGACTACATGCTTCTTCTCCCTTGTATACACACAGTTCTGCTGACTGCATGCTTCTTCTCCCTTGTATACACACAGCTCTGCTGACTACATGCTTCTTCTCCCTTGTATGTATGTATGTATGAACACACAGCTCTGCTACATACAAAGGCACTATCCCCAGCTGTCAGCCTACACTCTGCTTATATGGTTGTGCCTCACGTAAACAAGCATTACAACACACCCCCTAACTTCCCTCCTCCCATCTGGTCAGGTGACTGATCATGTGACCATGACGTCATCGCGGGTCCTTCAGCTTCCTCGGACCTGGTATCTACGATCGAGCCTCAGCGGCCACCTGTAGTGAAGACGTCAGAGCCCGTAGGCCCCCCCATGTGTCACCCCGTCCCCCGTCAGCCCTGTGCCCGGCCCCGCTGACAGCCGTGCCCTGGAGGCTCCCCCTCTGCCCTGACCGCAGCCCCGGGACTTGTCACTCCTGTGCGATCAGCTGGTCACCGTGAAGTGCTGCCTCATGTAATGCAGGAAGACCGTGCAGCCTGATGTCCTCCCCGGAGGGTGAGTACGGGGGTCACATGACCTCAAGTAGTGGCGCTGTCACCTATACAGTGTATGTGATGTGCAGTGTGTATCCAGCAGCAGGCGGTCCTGATCACACACAACTACGTCTGTACTGGATGTAAACAGTGTCTCCATTCACTGACACCAAGCAGAGGTCTGGGAAATGGTGAAGGGTAGAAGCACAAAGTATGCAAAGTTACCTAACTCCTCTGATGTGGTGATAAGCTTTATTTTGGTAAAACTGGAAATCCCCTTTAAGGCATCATAGGTGTTATATAGTACAGGGTGGAGGAAGTCATTGAAGTGTGTGCCCAGGACTATTATGGGGGTCACTGGTGCTGCCCGTCCTTTTGGGGCCCTGGGGCCTGCCAGTCCTGTGGGGGCCTACCGGTCCTGTGTGGGTCCTGGGGGACAGCCGGTCCTGTGGGGGTCCTGGGGGACAGCCGGTCCTGTGGGGGTCCTGGGGGACAGCCGGTCCTGTGGGGGTCCTGGGGGACAGCCGGTCCTGTGGGGGTCCTGGGGGACAGCCGGTCCTGTGGGGGTCCTGGGGGACAGCCGGTCCTGTGGGGGCCTACCGGTCCTGTGTGGGTCCTGGGGGACAGCCGGTCCTGTGGGGGTCCTGGGGGACAGCCGGTCCTGTGGGGGTCGTGGGGGACAGCCGGTCCTGTGGGGGTCGTGGGGGACAGCCGGTCCTGTGGGGGTCGTGGGGGACAGCCGGTCCTGTGGGGGTCGTGGGGGGCCTGCCCGTCCTGTGGGGGGCCTGCCCGTCCTGTGGGGGGCCTGCCCGTCCTGTGGGGGGCCTGCCCGTCCTGTGGGGGCCTTGGAGGACAGTCTGTCTCTAATGGGAACATTTGCTGTGCGTTCTCCGTGACGCAGCACTAAAGGGAATCAGTCACCGTGTCATTCTTTCTCCTAGACCGCCGACATGGTCCAGCAGATACCCACAGGAGTATGGAGACCTGGCACTGCCACCTGCCACTGACTAGAAATGCTCAGAGCACCTATGCAGTTCTGGGGATAAAGCCCACATCCAGGTCTGGATTGTAGATAAGGAAATCTTTATTTACGTGGGCATTCCTATAATCTGACATGCGGTGGTCCAGAAATTCTGTTACTCTAGTTCAGTGTTTCCCAACCAGGGTGCCTCCAGCTGTTGCAAAAATACAACTCCCAGCATGCTCGGACAGCCTTTGGCTGTCCGAGCATGCTGGGAGTTGTAGTTTTGCAACAGCTGGAGGCACCCTGGTTGAGAAACACTGCTCTAGCTAGTACAGTGTAGAGATTGAAGGATAGGCTGGGCTTGTCTAAGAATAGGAACAGTTAAGGCCCCTTTCACACTACAGGTATCGTCCTGCGTTTTTAGGCCCCTTTCACCTATAAATTCATCCCTTTTAAAGACCCGTTATAATGTTCCATTATGAAAATCCTTAAAATTGGCCATTAAACGGCCATTACAAAATCCCATTATAGTCTTTGGGATTTTTACATTATCCGTTATAACCCGTCATAGCCAGATATTAATAACGGACATTATTTTGTGATGGGAGAAAGAACGGAAGAAGTAGTGCATGCATTATTTCTCTCTTCACTTTCTTCCGTTTTAAAATTGCGTCCGTTATTAATATCTGGCTATGACGGGTTATAACGGATAATGTAAAAATCCCAAAGACTATAATGGGATTCTTTAATGCCCGTTTTTAATAGATCTTTAAAATGGACAATTCTATAGTGTGAAAGAAGCCTTACTGCCGTTATTTTACAATAACGGATGAAAAAGGAAACGGATGCAATAACTGGTAATAACTGACGATAACTGATGATCATCATCTGTTATTTTAAACGTTTTCTTTTTCTTAACCTCTTAAGGACTCAGGGTGTACCTGTACGCCCTGAGCCCGGTCCTGATGTGAAAAACGGGGTCACGCCGTGACCCCGCATCACACCGGGTTGGTCCCGGCTGCTAACGATAGCCGGACCCTGGGCTAACAGCGTGCGGCACCGATCGTTGTGCCGCGCGCTTTTAACCCTTCAGACGCGGCGATCAAAGTTGATCGCCACGTCTGAAAACTAAAGTAAACAATTCCCGGCAGCTCAGTCGGGATGATCGGGATATCGCGATAAAATCGCGATGTTCCTATCAGCTGGGACAGGTCTCCTTACCTGTCTTTGCGGTGTCCGATTGGGGTTTGATTGCTCCAAGCCTCAGCTACAGGCTTCAGCAATCGAGCCCCTATCTCGCTGATCCGTGCAGAGCTATGGCTCTGCAGGGATCAGCATAGGAGATCAGTGTGTGCAGTGTTATAGGTCCCTATGGGAGCTATAACACTGCAAAAAAAAGTGAAAAACAAAAATTAACAAAGGTCATTTAACCCCTTCCCTAATAAAAGTTTGAATCACCCCCCTTTTCCCATAAAAAAAACTGTGTAAATAAAAATAAACATATGTGGTATCGCCGCGTGCGTAAATGTCCAAACTATAAAATTATATAATTAATTTAACTGCATGGCCAATGGCGTATGCGCAAAAAAATTCCAAAGTCCAAAATAGCGTATTTTTGGTCACTTTTTATATCATAAAAAAATGAATAAAAAGCGATCAAAAAGTCTGATCAACACAAAAATGGTACCGATAAAAACTCCAGAACACGGCGCAAAAAATTAGCCCTCATACCGGCCCGTACGCGGAAAAATAAAAAAGTTAAAGGGGTCAGAAAATGACAATTTTAAACATATACATTTTCCTGCATGTAGTTATGATTTTTTTCAGAAGTGCGACAAAATCAAAGTAGGGTATCATTTTAACCGTATGGACCTACAGAATAATGATAAGGTGTTATTTTGACCAAAAAATGCACTGCGTAGAAACGGAAGCCCCCAAGAATTACAAAATGAAATTTTTCTTCAATTTTGTCGCACAATGATTTTTTTTTTCTGTTTTGCCGTGGATTTCTTGGTAAAATGACTAATGTCACTGCAAAGTAGAATTGGTAGCGCAAAAAATAAGCCATAATATGGATTTTTAGGTGCAAAATTGAAAGCGTTATGATTTTTAGAAGGTGATGAGGAAAAAATGAAAATGCAAAAACGGAAAAACGCTGAGTCCTTAAGGGGTTAAAACCTGATATTGTTAATTTGTTATCATCCGTTATTAACAGTTACAATTTTTTTAGCAGGTTTTTAACCCTTTTTTTTCTAAAGCTGTACTGAGCATGCTCAGTAAAAAAAAAGGATGTTAAAAAAACCTGACAATAACTGATAACGAATGTTTTTCTTTTTTTTAACATCCTGTTCCTATAGACTTCAATGTTAAATTTTAACGTCTGTTTTTTTCACCATTTTTTTTTTTTTGCCGGACCAAAATTAAGTTCATGCACCGTCTTTTGTGCCAGCAAAAATAACTGTCATTAGTAAAAACGGACATGCCGTTTTCAGGACTTTTTGCCGGGAGTAATAACAGAGTTTTTTTTACAGGATGATACCTGTAGTGTGAAAGGGGCCCAGGTTTATCAAACTGTGTGAGAGAAAAAGTGGAGAGATTTCCCCACAGCAACCAATCACAGCTCAGCTAGCAAGCTGTGGTAAAGTGAAAGCTGAGCTGTGATTGGTTGTTGAGGGAAAATCTCTCCATTTTTTCTCTCGCACAGTTTGATAAACCTGGGCCAATAAAGTTATTGTAAGCTGTTGCCTAAATCTCCATGTAAATTATAGAGAGTTTCTGTGATCATCCGGTAATCCACTATCCATTATGGGCTATCAATGCCACATTAAAGGGGTATTCCCGGCAAAACATTTTATCCCCTATCTAAAGGATAGGGCATAAGATTTCTGATAGCGAGGGGCCTGCTGCTGATACCCCCTCTCGTAGACATGAATGGAGGGGGCGTGGCGTGATGTCACGTCCCCAGTCCGGGAAACCCGGAGGTTTCCAAAACTGGAAATTCAGCACCTGTATAGAATGCGGGTGCTGCAGGGAGATTGTGGGGGTCTCAGCAGTGGGCCCTATCCTTTGGATAGGGGATAAAATGTTTTTGCCCGTAATACCCCTTTTAGCTATTTTTATACTAGGCTCCCATTTATGTCTAAAGATTTCCTTCAGGAATTATTTTTAATAGCCTTGGATCACTTTGCCCTTCGAGTGAATGGAGCGTCAGTGAGCATGTGCGGTTAACACTCCATTCATTCTCTTTGGGACTTCAGGACATTGCCTAGTGCTGAATCCAGCTATGTTAAAAAGTTTCAAAGATAGTGAACAGAATGGATGTGGAGCATGCATGCAGAAGTTCCCTTCACTCGGGGGGACTAGAGGCCTCCGTTGTCGTAATGGATGAGGGTCCCAAGGGTCAGACCCCCACTGATCAGCTAGATATCCCCTATCCTATAGATGGGGGATAACATTAAACATCTGAACGGTGTTCACTTTCCTGTTTTCTGCTGAATTATGATATTTAATCAATCCATGCACTGTATTTCTCCCTGACAGCTTCTCTATAGTCAGCTATTTGTCAATGATAACAAAAAATCTTTTCCTTTTATTTGTAGCTGGGAACATGATAAATCATTGAGACTGAGAAGTGACGGAACCTGCAGCCTCACATACTATCAGCCAAAACAATGGTAAATATAGTGTAAAGGAATTGTTGTAACATCCTGTATTTGTCTATTCACTTGTATTGTTTATGGGCTGTGTCACTTGTATACATTTGGTTAGAAAAACAAAAATTCAAACATGGTGTTTCCAAACATCCTTTGGTAATCAGTGGACCAATGGAATTTTGTAAAAGCTTTTAATGTTTACCTACTTTGAACACTAGTGTCTTAATAAAAGGTCTCTTAAAGGAGTTATGCAGTATAACAAAACGTATCCCCTACCCGCAGGGACTTCTCCTGTGATCTCCAGTCCAGGGCCCCGCCTCTACATGAATGCAGTTTGTCGACCACGGCAAGAAGCGATGGTCGACAACATTCGGGTATCTCTGGCTCTCCTTAGAGATGCATGGAGGGGCGTGTCGGCCATCTCTTCTTGCCGTGGTCAACAAACTGCATTCATGCAGAGAGCCGGGGCGCCGGACTGGAGATCGCAGAGAGTCCTTGCTGATAGGGGATAAGTTTCGATATATTAAACTACTCCATCAGGGTGCTTTCACACGGCCGTCTGTCCCCGCTTTTTTTTTATCCCCGTTTCGGTTCCGTTCTTGCAGGCTGTAAACGGATTAACAACAGTTTGAAAAAAATCTTATTCATGTCAATGGGATTTTTTTTTTACAATCCGTTTACATCCGTTTGTACCCATCTGCACTCATTTCCGTTTTTTTGACGGCAGGAAAAACAGCATATGCAGTATTTTTTCTTCCATCAAAAAAAAACAAAAAACAGGAAGGAGAAACGAATACAGTAAATTTAACATTGAAGTCTATGGAAAACGGATGAGCCTTTAATGTCATCCGTTTTTTCAATCCGTTTTTTCAATCTGTTTTTATTTCTGAGCATGCTCAGAACAAAATAAATGTTTTCAGTTTATTTACTGAATAATAACGGATCCAAACGGGTAACATCCGTTGTATCCATTATTGTCCATTTTTTTTTAAAATTCCGTCTTTATTTTTGACGGGAGGAGAACGGGACGGGTTTAGACGGCCGTGTGAACGCAGCCTTAACACAAACCTGACAGTAAGACTTTCATTTTCCTGCAGTGCCATCAGAAGGGAAACCAACCATTACAAGTTATCATTCAATTTAAGGGTACCTGTTATTTAAAAAGAAAAAAAAAAAATGTCAAAAGTTTTGACCATTTGGGATTAGGACTGCACAGTTTATTGCAAACACAATAGAATACTGATATTAGCCACTCACAATTCCTTCATAGGCAGCCCGGCCCCAGACCAGACTTCAGTGGGTGTCTGTCTGTCCACTACCTCGCACCCGACCCCTATGTGTGTCTGGCGTCCCCCTACCTTACCCGTGTGTAATATGGTGCTGGGGTGTGGAGGAGGCATAAAAAACCCTGATGCCTATCTAGCCTGGTCCCCTGTTGTTCTGCTGCAGATCGCGTTCTCCTTTGAGTGATCTCGGTGTCTTCTCTGTGCTTCTTTCTTCCGTGACAAGCAGCTGGCTGCAGGACCTCTCTGTTCAGCCAATCACTGGCCTTAGCGGTGTCCTCTCTCGGCCAGTGAGTGAGAAGGTCCTGAAGAAGGAAGCACAGAGAAGATACCGGGACTGCTTGACGGAGAACAGGATCTGGTGCAGACCAACAGGCGTCCGGGGACCTGCGCCCCAGCACCATATTAAGGGGGATGAACATGAAATGGGTAGGATGTGAAATATTAAAATAGGAAATTATTTGATCAATGCAGTACTATTGAACTCCATTGATCTGTGCTCATTTGGTTGAGCCTGCTCAATCAAATACAGATCCATGGCTCTGGCTACCTCCATTGTGGGCCCCCCCCAGCGATTGCACTGCAGGGGGATGATCCACCCCACTAGACCACCACGGATGGTTAAAAGGTTCGTTTAGACTCCACTGTCAACTTTTACAGTGGTGATCTAAAATGTTAAAGGAGATGTCCAGTACAGACTTTTTCTATTCCGTCCTGCCTGGGCTGTAAAAAAAGAAAAAATAAACTTTCACTTACCTTCCTACGTTCCCCCGGAGCTCCGCAACAGCTGATCGATCAACCGGGCTGTCTACTTACTACTTCCCTTAGCCTGGGGCGTCACAAAGCGCTCCAGCCTATTACCGGCCACAGCAATGTCCCGCCTTGGCCGGTGATGGGCTGGAGCACTGTGTGACGTCCCGGGCTAAGGGAAGTAGGAAGTAGACAGCCCAGGCCGACCGATCAGCTGTTTTGGAGCTCCGGGGGAATGTAAGAAGGTAAGTGAAAGTTTGTTTTCTCTTTTTTTTTGCGGCCCGGGCAGGATGGAATAGGAATAGCCTGTACCGGATATCTCCTTTAGTAGCCGGTCACGGCGATCGCCGCATGCTGGGTTATTAGCGGTGGCACCCAACTACTGAAAACAGCTTGGGGGCCACTGGGTATGGAGCAAGCTTGAGTCAGAAGCCCGCTACATACACCCTAAGCACCGCCAGGTTGTCTGTCTGCCTGCCTCTACTAGCCTGAAGCAGGGCTAAATGTCCTAGAAATTCACCTGCCCGGCACATGGAACTGCATGTCCCGCGCGTCAGGCGATAATGTAGTGGGGCTGCGTCTGTGACAAGGAGGGTGATGTTTAGACCATTCAAAATGCACAGGTCTTGGAGGCCTAAAAATGAATGAGGCCTTTGTTGCTCCTGGCAACCAACCACAGTGCATCCTTTATTCTACCAAAGCAGCTTGCATAATGAAAGCTGAGCTGTGATTGGTTGCTAGGGGTGACACATTTCTTTTTTTTGCTGCATGGGGCAAAACTAGTCCCTTCGTTTGACCCCGTGAGTAGAAAATAAGTGAGCTGCCCCTATAGTCTAATATTATTTATACCATAATTCACATAAAACTAAATGGAAAAGAAAATCTTTTTTTTAAATTTTTTTTTTTTTTTTTTTATATTCTTTCTGTCCCCTGTGACATAAAGAAAAGTTAAAGGGATATTCCAGGGATTTTTATTTGACTGTGCTACAGGGGCTGTAAAGTTAGTGTAGTTCATAATATAGTGTCTGTACCTGTGTGTGATGGTTTTCTCACAATTCTTCTGTGATTTTCACCCCAATATTTATTTTTAACAGCATACAAAATGACTGTTGTCTCAGATTTTTCCCAGCTTGCAATGCGGCCAAGACCTGACTCACTAGTCAGCTGATGACGGGGAGCCTGTCTGCTTCAATGGGTGGAGTGATCAATCAGCAACTAATGCAACAGCTGTAGGCACTCTGATTGAAAACCACAGGTCTTTTGAATGGGTGCAACTCATTTATGTTTCAATGGGTGGGGTGGCTGATGTGTGGGAGGGAGGAAAATGGAATTGTGGGATTTGTAGTCAAAAAAAGTCAAACAGGAAATACCAGTTCACAAAAAGCTAGCCACAGTGTTATGGTAATCTCACAACATAGTCATTTAGCCCCAAGACAAGCGCAGATCCTTCCTAAGCATGTCCATTACTGCCTGCCAGGTACCTACTAAAATTCGCCTTATGCTGGATAACCTCTTTAATAAAACGTCTGCAATTCATGTAACCCAAAAGTAATTCCTATAAAAAGAGAGGCTAGGTTTACACATAGTATTTTGGTCGGCATTTGTAGCCAAAAACTGAGTGAAAAAAATATAACACACAGTTTTTGCACTTTTTTCTGTTTTGGATCCACTCCTGGTTTTGGCAAAAAAAAATTAAAAAATTAAATACAAACCAAAATGTGGACTAAATACTGTATAGCAGTGGCCTCAAACCGTGGCCCTCCAGATGATGCAAAACTTCAACTCCCGGCATGCTGGGAGTTGAAGTTTTGCTTCATCTGGAGGGCCACGTTTGAGACCACTGTTGTATAGTATACTGTAACAACTCCAAATCATTGCCGCAATACACAGATCCCATAGATCAGCTGGACTGATCTTTGATGGTGATCCAAGTCTTTTTTAGTTATAGCGCCGGAGATCTGGGTTTTGTGGCCATTTGGCAAATGCTTTAATCTGGTGACATTTTGTAGTTAGTGGGGGGAAGCTGAGCGTATGGTGTGATTCTGCCATTTAGTGAAATTGGTTACATGCTTAGGGGAATTCCTGGTAAATACAGCCGTGAAGTGCATCACGTGACTGTTGCTAAATTTACAGTTCTTTTTCTTTATATAACCCTGTGGTCTTTATTTCCTGTAGGCCTGCGCTACCATGTAAAGCAATGCTTCTGATACAATCTTATCATTAGTCATGAACCACACTGATATATAGATGAATATTAAAATAATACTGGTAAATAGAAGTCCTTGTCACCCTGTTCTGTTTTGCTTTAAAGTGTACCTGGTGTTACAGGGGTGTGGAAATAAAAAAAAAAAACGAAAAACTACTTGTCCAAGGGGCTAAAACGAAGCACAATCTACTAGTCCCTCACGACGATCCACTTGTCCTGGTACATCAAATTGTTTTAACCAAAATAGTCTGTTAATAGGATCTTAATTAATAGAAAATTAATAGGCAGACCAGTATGTCACCCCGTTAGGTGGATAGGGCCCCTGATAAGAAAGTCCGCCCCAATAAATAAATAGGTAGTCTCCCCCCCCCCCCTCCTTCTGGTAGGTACGTCCCCTCATCAGGTAGGCAGGCATGTAGAGCTCCACTAGTATGTAAATAGGGCCTCAAATATATATTTCCGCAGATAGAAATGACCCCCATTAGGTAGGGCTCCCATTTAAACAATTATACACTCCTTGCTATACTGCCAATTGTATGCATCGCGGTGCTCGTCGACAATGCACAATGTAGTACCGGTATTAGAAAAGCTGCTATCATCCTGTGCCAGTTCACCCCCCCCCCCCCTTTTATCACACCCTGTGCCATTATATTCCCCCCTTCTCTAATTCTCCCTTTGCAGCATACTGCTGCAGTCTATAGGAGTTTAATGACAGGGCGAGAATGATTGCCCCGTTATATGTGAATTCCCCAGCCGTTTAGCTCTGCAAGCCCGAAGCAGGGCTAAATGCCTGAAGAATTCACCTGCCTGGCTCCTGGAACTGCATGTTCCGGGCGTCAGGCGATACAATTTCCACATCCCTGTGTTAACAAAAACTTTTGGTATAATGTAGATAATACTATTATATGTATATTTGTAATATGCATTAATTAAAAAATTTGTATATTTTGGGGTGAAAAAAATGCTGTCTCTGCAACTATTGCCTGTGTGTCCCTGTGAGGAGACCAAATACAGGAAGTGAGGGCAGGACAAGCAGGGCTCTGTGCAGGCTCGTGGCTTGTCAATCATCCCCCGCTTGTCCTCAGTGCACGGAGCCCCGCTTGTCCTCAGTGCACGGAGCCCCGCTTGTCCTCAGTGCACGGAGCCCCGCTTGTCCTCAGTGCACGGCGCCCTGCTTGTCCACCCATACTTCCTGTATTTGGACTCCTCACATAGATACACAGACAATAGCTGTAAGTACAAAAATATACACATTTTTTTAACCAATGTTTATTACAAATATACATATAATGGTATTATCTGCATTAAATAAAAAAAAATTGTTAACGAAAAGGTACACTTTAAAATATTTCCTTTGAATTCAATGCATTGCTGGGTAACAGCCAAAGAAATTGCCATTCCAGTTTCCTGGAGGATTGTCATCCAGCTCTCACAGAATCCTGAATGGCTCATGTTACTGATCATATAGTACCGCAGCTCCGTACTTCTGTATTGCTGAATACAAAACCTATTTACCATCATGAGTGATAAGCACTGTAATGGAAACCATATTGTTGATCATTCAGACTTACCCTACCCCTGTATGTCACCTGCCTCTTTATTAGGTGATCATATATTTTATTTTTAGAGTTAAAGGGGTATTCCATGGGGGAAAAAAAAAAAAAATCATATCAATTGGCTCCAGAAAGTTAAACAAGTTTGTAAATTACTTCTATTTAAAAATTGTAATCCTACCAGTACATATCAGCTCCTGAAGTTGAGTTGTTCTTTTCTGTCTGACAACAGTGCTCTCTGCTGACATCTCAGTAACTGTGTGTCTCAGTAACTGTCCAGAGCAGGAGATGTTTGCTATGGAGATTTGCTGCTACTCTGGACAGTTCCTGAGACTTGGTGTCAGCAGAGAGCACTGTTGTCAGACAGAAAAGAACAACTAAACTTCAGCAGTTGATAGGTAATGGTAGGATTAAGATTTAAATAGAAGTAATTTACAAATCTTAGGCAATACTAGAAGGAGAGAGCACACCATCTAGCTAAGCAGATAGATGCAAACATACAATACCGCGAGGTAGTCACTGGGAGCGTCCGGACCCGATACAATCAATAGGCAGCACCTGCGGGGTGCACACACTAGATGAAGTATCAATATATACAACAAAAGAGAAAAGCGCGCACTCACCGCCGGTAAACTGCTGCAGGCCCAAGGTCCGGGATCACCACGGCATAGACGGAGACGGTAAGGGGCGCTCAGAGGCTACGCCGGCTGTTTCGGACGTAGGAACGTCCTTCTTCCGGCCTCCAGGAGGCCGGAAGAAGGACGTTCCTATGTCCGAAACAGCCGGCGTAGCCTCTGAGCGCCCCTTACCGTCTCCGTCTATGCCGTGGTGATCCCGGACCTTGGGCCTGCAGCAGTTTACCGGCGGTGAGTGCACGCTTTTGTTGTATAATTTACAAATCTGTTTAACTTTCTGGAGCCAGTTGATATGAAAAAAAAAAAAGTTTTTCCATGGAATACCCCTTTAAGTGGTTATTTAGTGTATCCCTACATATGGTACGAACAGATGGGAAATATCATAGGTCAATGACTAATGTTCACTTGCTTTAAAACTATTGCAAACATGCATTATCGGCTTTCTAATTCTCTCTTCCTGTGTTAATGCTTCTTCTAGACTGGTCACTCATTTATCTCCTTGGATCATGGATTTGGTGGCATTACAGTATTGGATATATAAGATGATCTGAGCCACGGAACTTCTTAACCCTTTCATTGAATCCTGCCTTGTCACAATGAGTTCCAATCTCTGGGGTCAAGAGAAAAGCAGCTCCTCCTACTGGGAAGAACGGATTTTTTACCTACTGATCCAGGAGTGCAGCTTGCAGGACAAACAGACCCAAAAACAGATTAAGGTTCCTCGGGGGAGCATTGGACAGTTTGTGCAGGAGCGGGCTGCACACAGCAGAAGCATCCCATCCAAGAGCAAAAAAGTGCAGTTTGCCCTGAAAATCTTGGATCAGACCCATACCCTGATCTTTGTGGATGACAAAGATGTCATTGAGATTACGGAAAAGCTGACTGAATTGCTTCTAGCCATTACAAACTGTGAGGAGCGCTATAGTCTATTCAAAAATAAAGCCCGGCTTTCCAGAGCCTTGCAAATTGAGACTGGGTCCGCAGTAAGGGTTTTCCTGAGACCAGGAGATGGCCACTACCCTGGCGTTGTGCGGTATAGAGGACCATTGTTGCCAGATAGACCTGTCACTGGAATTTTCTTTGGGGTAGAATTATTGGTAAGTTTCAATTTTTGTTTTACTTTTAACTCCTTATAAACGAGGTTATCTAGGCTTTTTAAAAGGGATAGCCCATCATTTAGATCAGATTGGTGGGAATCAGACACCCTGTGAGCCCCCTATGCTGATCAACTCTTTAAGTTGTCTTCATTCAAGTGTCACAACCTTTTCATTGTTCATTTCTACTCATCCTTGTATAGACTAAAAGAAGCCGTGGCCCGGCACTAGCAAGACTAGGGTATATAAATTCCAGGTAAAGGAAAGTACTGGGGTCTCAGGAAATGAAGTTGGTTCCGGAGGTGCATCGTCCACAACAAGACTATGACAACTTAGAAGCAAGAAAGAAATGAGACTGCACTCACCATCCAACGCCGTTTTATTAAGTCATCTAAGGGTGCAGGCGGGTTTGGAGGCAGTGGCAAATCGGAACAGGCTGTTTCACGCTAAACTGTGCTTCTTCAAGCTGGTGTACCGGCTTGAAGAAGGGCAGTTTAGCGTTAAACAGCCTGTGCAGTCTCATTTCTTTCTTGCTTCTACTCTAAGTATGTAGTGACTTGGTACTTTCCAGTGCTGGACTAAGGCTGCTGACTGTAGGGGGGGGGTGCGCATGTCATGTGACCACCTATTCTGTGTGTGTAACACTGTTCTCTTCACTGTGTGTTTGGCTCCCACAGCATTCATTCCCTGCTATGGGGATCACTCTTGCGGGGGAGGAGCAGAGCTTACAGCTCCCCCCCCTCCCCGCAAGCACGATCCCCATAGCGGGGAATGAATGAACTGTATCCCTCTGAGTAGATCTCGGGGCCAAGTGGCAGCGCTGCTGGACATATTTCACAGTGCAGCTCTGGCTACAATTGTGTTTTACAATACCTGCTGCTCACACAGTATAAGTGTTCACGTGACACGCGCACATACCCCCCAAGAACCAGTGGTAGAGGGCAGGTGTTCGCGTGTCAGCCCATTAAGCAGCCTTAGTCCAGCACTGGAAAGTGCTGAGTCATGTAACACATTCCATGGCAAAACACAAAATATGGCACTACACCGGCAGCTCTGTGTGTGCAGTAAGCTTTGGTGGCGGGCCCAGCGTGCCGACATAACTGTGATGCACAGGCCCTCCTCCAATGCTCATAGCAGAATATGCAATGTATTTTCTGATGCACAGCGGTAAATACGCTGTGTATATGCTACGTGTGACCCTACCTTTAAAGGAATTGTACAGATTTCTAAAAATCATGGCTGTTTTTATTCGATTTGTCACGAACTTCTCGGCTCGGCAGTTGCTGACTTTAGCCTGCATAAATGAGTTCTGCTCCGGTGGGCTGGAAAAGGTGGATACAGTCCTAGGAGAGAGTCTCCAGCCCACTGGAGCACCTGAAGGCTGAACTCATTTATGCAGGCTAAAGTCAGCAACTGCTGAGCCGAGAAGTTTGTGATGAATCGAATCACTGTAACTTCACTCATCTCTAGCTGCTTTCTTTCAGAAAAATTGACTCTACTGCCCACAGGTTGTGTGTAGTTTTGCACCTGGAGCTGAGCTGCAATGCTAGATACATCTCATGGACAGGTGTGGCATTGTTTTACTAACCAGGAACAATCTCTTTAACCCTGTAGCATTATTACAAAGTAAATTTGGACCTATTACTTGGGCTTCTTTCACACTACCGTCATATTCCTGCATTTTGACAGCCGTTTTTCTGCTAAAGAGGTCAAAAATAGACAAAATAACTGAACAAAACAGATGCTAACGGATGGCCAATGTCCATTATTTAAAAAAATATAGACAAGGAGAGCGCTCCTAGTGTGATACCGTATTATGAAGAGGAGATGGGAAAAAGCAAAAATGCTCACCGAGTATAGTTGTATTGCAACCAAGTACAACTATGGTAAAAGCGTGGAATAACCCTCAACGGGCGAAGATCGGCAGCCGCTCCTGGCAACACAGGTGAAGCACTCAGACAGATCCCTCCAAGGAACAGCACAGGATAAAAGCGGCGCACAAGACTTCAAGGTAAAATGGTTTATTTACCCGGCATGCAACGCGTTTCACTGGACAACCAGCTTCATCAGGCATAGCCTGATGAAGCTGGTTGTCCAGCGAAAGGCGTTGCATGCCGGGTAAATAAACCATTTTACCTTGAAGTCTTGTGCGCCGCTTTTATCCTGGGCTGTTCCTTGGAGGGATCAGTCTGAGTGCTTCATTATTTTAAAAGGCATTCTGTCAAAATAACGGACATGTTCCATCCGTTATCACCCATTATTTCATCTGTCATGCACCGTTAAAGTCCGTTATTTTATGTCCGTTTTAACCCCTTCTGGTTGTGATGCTGTACTGAGCATGCTCAGTAGCAATAACGGATTATAACGCAAGGTAAAAATAACAGGGGCTAATGGATGTTCTTTGTGGACATCCATCAGCCATAGACTTCAATGTTACATTTTTTATGTCTGTTATTCCACAAAAATTAGTGCATGCAGCGTTATTTGCACCATCAAAAGTAACGGACGTTAGTCATAACGGGACAGAACTGATGCTAAAGGGTGATCAAAAAATCCCATTCACATTAATGGGATTGTTTGACTGCCGTTTTATGGACTTTCTGACGGTAGTTCATGACGGAAGTTTTTACAGGAGCATAACTATAGTGTGAAAGGGGCCTTATGCTGTACGATCAGTACATTTCAGAGGGGCACACTGTTTTAGGGTTTAAACGGGTACTCGGCTGCTCAGCGTTTGGAACAAACTGTTCCGAACGCTGGAGCCGGCGTTGGGAGCTCGTGACGTCATAGTCCCGCCCCCTCATAACATCATGTCCTGCCCCCTCAATGCAAGTCTATTGGAGGGGGCGTGACGGCTGTCACGCCTCCTCCCATAGACTTGCATTGAGGGGGTGACATCATGAGGGGCCAGTACTATGACATCACGAGCTCCCGGTGCCGGCTCCAGTGTTCGGAACAGTTTGTTCCAAACGCTGAGCAGCCAAGTACCCCTTTAAAGCACCACGGAAGAGTCAGGTGCTATAGCTCTAATGATTATATAACTTTTATTTATCACTTTTCGCACCCATCAGGAAGATGGCCGCGGTCAGGGATTTACAGAAGGATCGTACCAGGGAAAGCAGCTATTCCGTTGTGATGAAGAATGTGGTGTGTTTGTGGCCCTTGACAAACTAGAACTGTGTGAGGAAGATGACGATGAACTAGAAAGTGACTATGCGTCTCCAGTAGAAGCCAACCCAACAGAAATCCCTCCTCTGGAGATTAACTCGCGAGTGTCTCTGAAGATCGGGGAGGGTATGGAATTTGGAACAGTTATTTTCTGTGACGTGCTACCTGGGAAAGAGAGCCTTGGATATTTTGTTGGAGTAGATATGGTAGGTGTACATTTTTTCTTTTTCCTTCCACATTTTGCTAGCTAGACAACCTGACAGCAGAACAAACAAATGTCACTAGGAAGACTTTGCATTTTTGACCTTCTCTTTAAATTATCCAGCAAAATGTTTTGTTCTTCCTTCTGAGCTGCTACAATGAAAATAATAAACTGTGACTTACCTCCCGATTCTGCACTGGTGCCGCTGGTATCACTCCTGTCCTCCGGTAGGCTGACCCGCCTAGGCACCGGTCCAATACATCACACTACAACCAATTACAGCTCAGCTTTCTTATCTTAACAAGCTCTGATGAAAGCTGAGCTGTGATTGGTTGTTATGGACACCTCCAGACCGTTTTTTTATTTTTATTTGTTTCTTACACTTTTTATTTATTCCTTCCATTCTATCAGCAGTCATGGTCCCTGTAAACTGCTAGGTTAGAAAGAGAGGTTATAACAGTGTTTTCCAAACAGTGTACCTTCAGCTGTTGCAAAACTACAATTCCCAGCATGCCCTTGTCTGTCCGGGCATGCTGGGAGTTGAAGTTTTGCAACAGCTGGAGACACTGTTTGGAAAACACTGGGTTATAACATACCTAAAATCAGGAATATGTTTGCATGAATGAAAAGACTGTCGTCTTACATCTCGATTGAATGCCAATGCTGTCACTTGGGGAAGTGCTAAGTGCACTTTGCATAAGGAATCAACCTCCTGAGACGCTGCAAGATATTTTTATTAGTTTGTGCAACCTGTATGATCAGGATTTAAAGGGGTACTCCTGTGAAAAACTGGACCTGGTTGCTACCACCGCTGCAAGACCATCCCGCTTTGCGGCGGGCTCTGGTGAATACCAGTAGCAACTTAGAACCGGTCCACCGGTACGGCCCACGCCAATCCCTCTCTGACACAGAGGATCCACCTCCAGCCTGCCGAATCCTGACAACTGGTGCCAGAAAGTTAAACAGATTTGTAAATTACTTCTATTAAAAAATCTTAATCCTTCCAGTACTTATTAGCAGCTGTATGATCCATTTCCTTTCTTTCTAACCACAGTGCTCTCTGCTGACACCTCTGTCCATGTCAGGAACTGTCCAGAATAGGAACAAATCCTCATAGAAAACCTATCCTGCTTCGGACAGTTCCTAAAATGAACAGAGGTGTCAGCAGAGAGCACTGTGGTCAATTCAAAAAAGGAAAGAGCTAACTGTTACTTATCACACAGCAGCTGATAAGTGCTGGAAGAATTAAAAAAAATTATTAGACGTAACTTACAAGTCTGTTTAACTTTCTGTAAATTTTTTTTTTCCAGTGGAGTGCCCCTTTAAACTATTTCCCCAGTTCACCTGTGGGCAGCTTTGACCACTAGGACCTGCTGACAGATTTCTTTTAGAGTAGGGTCACACCTGCCATATTTTGCTGCATATTTGCGTATTTTCCTACCCATTGAAGTCAATAAGTAGCAGAATCAGCTGCATATTTTGCTACCCATTGATTCAATGGGTATGAAAATACGCAGCAGCAAAATATGGCAGGTGTGACCCTACCCTAAGGGTGCATACACACAGACAGGATCCACTGCGGATTTGAAGTTGTAAAACAAAATCTGCTACAGAAAACCTGCATGTGTATGTTAACGTACATTATACTGTGAACGTTTTGTTGTTTTTTTCCACAACCGTTTTGATATTTTTGTAACTTTGGGCTATGGCTTTGAAGACAGGAGCTATTTCAGTTGCCCAGTTTGTCTACAAAATATAGCTCCGTTGGTGTGACGTGACTCCTGGCCCCCGGTGGAGATGTTTATTCTAGGTGGTGTGACGGAAATGTGGTTGACCCAAAATGAGCAGTTTAGAAAGTCTTCTTGTTTAGAAGCAGCAGTGGCGAGAATGTAACCAGCGTAGCTGCCGATACACTGAGGTACGGAGTGAGCAGTCCAGATAGTCCATCCCAGCAGTAGGTATTCTTCTCCTCACACTATGAGCCTGCAGTTTGTGATCATTGCCTTGCATTGGATGATTGGAAATATTTCTTATTTCTTTTCTTAGGACAATCCGATTGGAAATTGGGATGGTCGGTACAATGGAATCCAGCTGTGTAGCTTTGCTAGTGTGGAAAGCACTCTCCTTCTGCACATCAATGATATCATCCCAGGTAGGAATATGTCCTGAAGAAGGATCCCTGATGCCATTTACAGTGTTTTCCCATCGACATACCGTAGCTGTGTTTTTGTTTTTCCCATACACACATGTTCACTTATCTTTTTATCTATATAATTTGTAAGATTTATCGGATCAGGCCCCAGTTTTGTGTCATGGTCCAGTTCTGATGGCTCTGTGCCCATTGTAGGTGCATTCAAGAAATAAAGAGGGGTCAGCATGGGCACTCTGGTCTGTGGCTATTAATCCCCTAATACCTTGTGCAGCTCCTCTGTGGTATCATACCGAATGGGCTAGCCTTTGCTCCCCAATGTAGCCTTGGACACCCCTGTCTGTGTCACTGTTTAACTTAATGCAGTGTTTTCCAAACCGTGCGTCTCCAGCTGTTGCAAAACTACAACTCTCAGCCTGCCCGGCCTCCGATTAATCGGAAAAAACACCAAAAATGGCAAAAAAGGGGTTTAACTGATTATACTTGAACAACAATGGCCATATTAAAACAGTTTCTAGTATGGGATGTGACCAAAAAGCAGCATTTTTTTTTTTTTTTCCTTTTACATTTACGACGGTTACTGTACAGGATCATTAACATTTTATTTTAATAATTTAGACTGTTACCCAAGTGGCAATATCAAATATGTAAATTTTTTATTTAGTTTTTTAGGAGAGCAGAGCACCAGTGCGTGATTGGTGAGCAGTGGGTCAGTGGAGGGTGGGACTGAAAGTCTAGGTTCATCACTCAGGGACTTCACTTAAGAGGCTGCGGCGTTGCAGGATTTGCGGGACCTGCAGGCATAGCACCTGACCGCCTGCTCCTACCCACAGCAGCCTCATGACTGCCAGCGCCCACACGTTTCCTTTCCAACAAATCAGCTGATTATTCAATAACGAGATTCGTCAACAACTAATCTTGTTATCGAGTATTAACAATAAAATCAAATAATCGTTTCAGCCCTATTGGGAAGACCTCTCATGACCTGTATATTTAGAGATGCTCTGACTCATCAGTTGTCTATCCATCACTATTTGGCTCTTGTCAGGGTTGCTCTCTTGCTTATTTTTTTCAAAACGTCATCATCAAGAAGTGACTGTTCACTCTATGCCTTATCTATCCCATCGTCATGGTACAATCAATTTAATTGCTTTCACTTGAATGTCATCTGATCGGTGTATACGTCTAGGGGAGGGGTCTCAAACTGAAATTATCTGGGGGCCACTGGAGGTAGCAGCTGGATGAGGCTGAGCCACATGCGTCCCTTACATATAATGCCCCTCATCATCCACCAGCAACCCCCCCATTCCCCCTACCCCCGTGTGGTAATAGCATGAGCAGATGGATGATGGGGGTGCTACTTCTGGGGGTTCCCCACATTAGGTAGGCAGCAGGTTCCCCACATTAGGTAGGCAGCAGGTTCCCCACATTAGGTAGGCAGCAGGTTCCCCACATTAGGTAGGCAGCAGGTTCCCCACATTAGGTAGGTAGCAGGTTCCCCACATTAGGTAGCATTGTCGTCACCCCCCCCCCCCTCTCACAGACACACAGACAGACACATCCACACGTGCACACACACATAGACACACTTACCTGTCCTGCGCTGTGCTTCTCCTCTCTGTTGACAGCCTGACGAGTGACGTCACTGACGTCCTCCTGTGCGGGTCTGCGGAGGGACGTCACATGCACGACGTCCCTCATCAGACTCGGGCCGGCCGGCCAACCGGAGACCTGGAGGAGGAGAGCGGGGTAAGTGAAGTCTTCCGGCATTTAGCGCTGCTTGCCCGAAGCAGGGTTAAATGCCTGAAGAAGTTACCTGCCGGGAACTGCATGCCCCGGGCATCTGGCAACACAAATTACACATACCTGGTGCGGCCCACAAACTTTCGTTCCATGGGCCGCAAATGGCCCGCGGGCCGGGAGTTTGAGACCCCTGGTCTAGGGTTTAGGGTGCTTGTGCAGTGACAA